>NW_015165850.1:469694-490800 GCF_001447785.1 Gekko japonicus | reverse complement strand
AAATGCTTTAATTTCTGTTAATAAGGAAGCAAAACGTTTCAAAACCTTTCCTCTTGATAACCAACGCACCTTGTTATGCAGCAGAAGATCTTCATACTCACTCTCCATTTCAACTAAAAATTCTTTAAATTGGCGATGATTAAGAGCTTTAGCTATAATGGAGTTGATAATCTTAATCACCAATTCCATAACGTTGCAAATTTCTTCTGGAAATGTCTGCGCACAAAGCGCTTCTTGATGAATGATACAATGGTAAGTAAGTATCTCGTGATTAATTTTTTCTTTCAAAATAGCAACAAAACCTTTTTTTGCGGCGGTCATACTTTTTGCCCCGTCTGTTGAAATTGAGACAATTTTATCAAGTGGAATATGATGTTTTTCAATGCACTCAATTACAGCGTTTGCTATATCCTCTCCACGTGTTTGACCTTTGAGTGGCAATAATCCTAACAGTTCTTCTTTAGGACCTATAGATGAAATAAATCGTACAAACAGTGAAACTTGCGCTGTATCATTTATGTCACAAGACTCGTCAACTGCTATTGATAAAGCTGAAACCAATTTAATATCTTTGACTTGCTGGTCGGTTATATTCGAAGACATTTTGACTGTTCTATCTTTCACTGTTTTAGCAGACAATGGTAACTCTTTAATTTTTTTCAGAATATCTGCTTTGTTCTTAAAATCCCGAAATAGCTCTTCGGATGCATTTATAAAACAAGTTTTTATGTATTCGCTGTCTGTATATGGTTTTCCTCTCTTAGCAATCTCTTGACTAACCACAAAACTTGCAATGTTAACGTTGTTGGAAGATTGCATCCAGTAATTAAATACAGAACTTGATTTTTCTTGACTCTTCTGAAGTTCCTCAACTGCTTTCTTCCTTGCATCACCGACAGGATATTTAGTGCTAAATGACACATGTTTAGTTGTAAAGTGTCTCTCCAAATTTGATTTCTTGTTATGCGCCAATTTTTCCTGACAAATAAGACAGGTCGGAAGGCCATTTGAGTTTTGAATAAACGCAAAAGTCTCAGTCCATTCAACTTTAAATTCACCGTTTTCGTCTTCCGTTTTTCTTTGCTTCTTCTTTGTCGCCATGTCAAACAGGGCACCTAAAAAAAGTTTCATTTTATAATAAAGCCACCAACACAAAATAATTGCAATTCTTAAATTGATGCTTCGAGTAGGTACTTTTGTCACCCGCGGCAATTTGCGGACGCTACTAACACTAACCACTGCACAATGAGACTGCTGACTGACTGGCACACACTAGAGAGCATCAATATGTATGGCCTCGCTGGAAAAGATTCAAGGTTCTTAGCTAGCAGCTAGCATTCTGTTCCCAACTGCAGCCTTCCAGAGGCCTCTGGAAGCTCAAAGAGCTGTTTGCCCTCCCCCATTCTCTCAACAGCATTTCATATTAAGAGGTTCAGTGTCCCTGAATGCAAGCTTGATTAAGTTCACAATATATTTCATCTCTATGGGTTCCCCCCCCCAAACTTCCCACCCACATCTTGTGGCAGTGGCTTTCACAAGTTAAATGGGCAAGGGGGGTGCAGTTTTCAGAGGCCGGCAACTATAATCCTTCCTACCCAGCTCAGCTGTTTCAAGCACGCAACACCGAAAGCAAAGTCGACAAAAAGTGGCCACTCAAAGTTCCCTGTAAGCTGAGTTAGTGTGGGCTACCTCACAGTTTTTTAGCCTCCAGCTCACACATTTTTGTCTTAGCTCAGGAAGGATGGCTCCAGAGCAAACTCATTTATGCAGTAGTAGCCAAATCGCTCACTCACAGCTTCCATGCCTCCGGTCCAGGGAGGAGGAAGCCGATGCACAGGACAAAGCAAGGCTGGCTAATTGCTGCTGGAACATGTGCAGCCTGCCTTGATTCACACCGCAAGCCAAAGAGAGCCAGCCAGTGTTTTAAGGGGCTCAGGGGAGACAGGCAATGCTAATCCCCCTTGGAAGGATTGTGTTTGTTATGACAAGAATAAAACCTCCTCCTCCTCCAAGGAGCTCTGCCACCCTTCCTCACAGATCCTTTTTTTCATAGATGGTCCTCATGACTCTTGCTCATCTCCCCCACCCCTCCCATGAGTGGCTCTGTGGGCAGAGGGCCTGTCTCAGGCAGATATAGGGGCACTGTGAAAGACCAGCCCAATGTCCATCTGGAAGGGAGGAGCCATTTCTCTCTTATTTATTTATAGCCCTCCATTCACCCCCCCCCAGAGACCCCAAACGGCTTACATCATTCTCCACTTTATCCTCACAACAACCCTGTGAGGTAGGTTAGGCTGAGAAAGTGTGACTGGTCGAAGACTTCCATGGCAGAATGGGGGATTCCAACTGGGATTTCTCAGATCTTAGTCCAGCACTTTAACCACCACCACCACACTAGGCTGGCTCTCCTCCTGTCTTCTCCATACTCTCTCTTCTGACCCTGGCAATTGCTCTGCTTGCTTCTTCCTCTCCCGCCAGGTCAGCCTGTAAGCTCCTGGGGGCAGAGGCCAGAGCAGACCCCTTGGGCGTGCAAAGGCTCTCTCCCTCTGCCATGCCGGTTGACAGCCACGTGGGCATGTGGATTTTTTCCCCGGGGCGGGGGGGGGGGGGTCCCCGGGGGGGGGGGGGGGCGCTGGAGGCGGCTTGAAGCGGAGGGGCCAAATCCCTTCCTCTCCCCTCCCCGCCAATAACAGGAATGCAATTGTCCCCGGGGGAGGAAGCCGACTTACCCTCCTGCTCCTCGTTCTGCAGCAGAATGAGGCTGAGCAGATGGCAGCCGGAAGAAGGGGGCGGGGCTTCGCCATGTGACTCTCTCCCAGAGCGATCTACCGGCACGAGGCCTGGCCAGGGCGGGGGAGGGAGGCCCAGTGCCTACAAGAGCCACACTCAAGGGGCCAAAGAGCCGCATGTGGCTCGCGAGCCGCAGTTTGCTGACCACCGGCCTAGAGCCCCAAATTCATGAGGATCAGGCAATCAACAAATGTAATAATAAAAACAAATCAACATATATGAATACAAACAATTACCCGATTCTTGCTCAGGAACATCACCATTACTATCTTCTCCCTCATCTTGGAACTTTTCAGTGTCAGTTTCTATCGGATCCTCAACATTTCCTTCTTCAGAGTCATCATCATCATCATCATCATCATCATCGTCGTCGTCATCGTCTTCCTCACTGTCTGAATGTGGAGCAGCTTTTAATGTGGCCAGTAACTTCTGATACACAGAGACCTGTTCTGAATCACTCTCTGCGTCGCTTTCTGAGCCAGATGGCTCAGAATTGTCAGACTAAAAATGGAAAAGAAAAATCTCTTACTTCACATATATAGCATATGAAGTGCCTCACACCAAGTCAGACCATTGGCACATTGAGCTTGCTATTCTTTGCAGCCACGCTCCCAACCCGAAATACTGCTACCTGAGATAATTGTAACTGGTGGAGCCAGGATTTGAACCATGGACCATGGATACAGACTAGGGATGGGCACAAACCCCCAAACGAACCCTGGTTCAAGCACAAACCAGGCCAGTTTGTGGTTCACAAACCAGGGGTTTGGGAGAACGTGTTTTTCATGGAGGTTCGTGAAGTTTGTGGGAGGCATGTTCTTGGAATCCAAAGGCATTTAAATGCCTTCACAACTTATTTCCCAGTCTGGTGGGCCACCTGGAAGTGAGCCTCGAAGGCATTTAAATGCCGCTGGAGCCCACCACCAGCCCACGGCCCCACCCAAATGAGCTCTGAAGACATTTAAATGCCTTTGGAGCTTACTTCTGGGTCTGGCCACCTGACCCTGGCTTTTTCCACAATGGGGACCCAGATCAGCATCTATCATTCTCCTCTCTTTCAATTTATCCTCACAACAACCCTGGGAGGTAGGTTAGGCAGAGTGTGTGTGATTGGCCCAAGGTCACCAAATGAACTTCCATAGCACAGGGGAGATTCAAACCTGGGTCTCCCAGATCCTAGTCTGAAACCTCTAACCACTACACCCCACTGGCTTTTGTGGAATGACTACTTTTGAACAGTAGCAAGCAGCTCAGCCTAGGTGTGTCATGCAAGGGAGCTTTCACATATGCTGCATAATGCATTTTCAATCCACTTTCAATGAACTGTTTGTAAGTGGATTTTGCCATTTCAAACAGTAAAATCCAGTGGCACAGTGGACTGAAAGTGTAGTGTGAAAGTGCCAGGTCAGGTAGTAGCAAACTGCCCAGTGGTTGCAGCTGGGCCTGGCCCCATGAGTCCTTCCTCAAAGGTCAAAACAGCCCTAGAAAGGGCCCTGCCCCTTCCCGTTTGCTAAAAAAAGCCAGAGAAGGGGCAGAAACCAAGGCTTGAAAGCTGACAATACAGTGCGGTTGCCTAGAAAAAGCCACTGAGGGGCATTTGTTTTTAAAAGGTACAAACTGGGGCTTTTTTCAGATTTGTAGAAAGATCTGTCTTGTCAGTTCAAGGCCCCAATCTCTTGATTTAAATACTTACAGATTTGGCCATGTTGAGACCCTACTTAGGAGTGCACTGAAAGCGCATTTTACAACATGTACTTTTCTCCTGTGAAAGTCCTGAATAGGTGCCAGAGAAGGTAAAGGGATGGATGAGGGCCAATAAACTGAAGCTCCATCCACCTGTTGGTCAATGGAGAAGCTGCTTGGGGACTGCAGAGTCAACCTATCCTAGAGGTAGTTGTGCTCCCCTGAACGAGCAGGTAACTAGCTCAGCATGCTACTGGATCCTGGCCTGCGGTTGGAGGTTCAAGTCTCCTTTGCAGCACATAGCATCTTTTATCAGTTCTAGCTGGTTCACCAGCTACAATCATTCTTCAAAAGCATGATCTGGCCATGGTGATCCATATTCTGATCACAACCAAGTTTGATTATTATAATACATTCTATGTAGGAATGCCTTTGAAAATGGTCCAGATGCTTCAATTGGTTCAAAATGGGTTGGCTAGGCTACTGTCACAGGTTGGCTACAGAGATCGTATCACTTCTGTGCTGAAAGATGTGCCCTGGTTACCCATCTGTTTCCTGGCACAATTCAAAGTGCTGGATCTTACCTTTAAGGCCCTAAACGGCTTGAGGCCAGCATACCTGGACAACCATCTCCTTCCATACTATCCAACCTGCCAGTTAAAATATGCTTCTCAAGCCCTATTCTCTGTGCCCCTGCCTTTAGAGGCAAGGCAGGTGATGACTAGAGACAAGCACTTTCTACAGCAGCACCCTGCCTAGAGCTTTAAAGTTGCGGAAAAACAATTCCCCCATACCCCTCTTTTGAGAAATAAATTAAAATTTGGGGAATAATTAATATATATGCAACACGTACTGTCTTATCAAACCTAAACTATTTTTTTTTGCTTTAGCAACATAACATGCATCATTTATAAGTTATTAGACATATAAAGTTGCAATATCTGACATATTTATGAAATTTAAAAGTGATAAACGCCTTAGCTTTTTGCAAGCAAAACTGCAAATATCCCCAATAGTTGAGAGAAAAATGCAAGCTCGTGTACCTTACGCTAACTTAACAAAAATTAAGGTACATGTGCTATCTGAAAACCAGAAAAAACCAAGAGTTAAAAACATAAAATACAAGTTTTGTAGCAAATAACATAAAATATATTATTGAACTACAATTATTAAGCTATGAATACAGCTGAATTTACAATAAATTGACTCTTAGCTTTCAGTAATTGTATATGCATAGCTGTATGTAGTTCCAGCTAGATGCCGTTTTCTTCCTTCTCTAGCTACTGGGTATAGCTAGCTCAGTTCTCAACGAAACTTTCAGAGTTTTCCTCAGAGGCTTTGGTGCAGTTTCTGCCCCACCTCATTCTGATCTATTTTCCCTCCAGCAAGGTAGGGCAATAAGCTACTTATTCCCAACTCTGTGGGTGTATGTGTCACTGTGGTTTGAGGAAGAGGTGAAAAGGGCAACCCAAGGGAAGAGTCAGGTCAAAAAGACAACAGAAGGCATGCAACAGTTGAGAAGTGATGAAAGCCCTGGATGCTTCCATCATGAAGGTTAGGTATCCTTCTGGGACCTAGGGGAAGAAATGCATCTTGGATTTAAGAGCTGCATATGTCTACAGCATGCCCACCTTATCTTTAAAAGCACTTCGTTCACTCTAAAAAAGAAAACAGTTCTTTCAGTACTACCCAACATTTCCAATTTTCCCACTGGAAAAACTGGAAAAAGGCCTCCATAAAAAAGGGGGAGGGGAATGTGTTTGTTTAAAAAAATTCCCATTTATCCTCTGGGCCTTCCCATCTCCAGCCTTGCTGCCAAAAGCCCCTCCCCTACCCCTTATCTGGAATTTTAATGAGCAGCTTTATTTTACCAGCCTTTGGAATGGTATGTTTTTCTTTTATGGATAGTTTTAATGCTGTTTATGTCTAATGGCTTGATTTGATATTGTTTTACTTGTAAGCCACCTTGAGCTGGGTGGCTTATTAGAAACATAATAAATAAATAATGCCCAGCTGTATAACAGAAAAGGGTGATCGAGAGTCAGGTAGTGCCAGCTATCCCAAACTGCCTCTGGCCTTTTAAATGTTCAAGTTTTCCTTGGGAGCCCTGAGTGCTAGAAAAACATCATCTGAAGAGGACAAGGGGAACCCTGAAATCTTCTGGATGTCGAGTTCTGTGCGAAATGCCAGATAATGTATTGTGCAGCCACTGGACATGTATCAACTTTTCTTATGTATGTATGTTTCGTATGTAGCAACCCAAAAGGGATACTGTATTCAGGGTGAAATCCTGTTCAAGGGGAAATTGAGGACAGACAGCCTTTTTAAAAATACCATTATACAGAATTATTTATTTACTTCATGTATACGTTGCCTTTCTCCCCAATGGGGACCCAAAGTGGCTTACACCAGAATTAGCCGCATCCAGTGCAAAGGTGTTTCCCATTCACTTGCAAATAAATATCGAAAGGGATCTAAATAAAGACAGAAACACCCTCTTACCAGTTCACAAATCTGAGTTGGTTCTTCTTTCGTAGAAACCCTGAAAAGAAATCATTTACATTAATTCATCCTTACCATCCAATGAACAGTTTGCAGAGATAAAGTAAATCATTGGGCATGAAGACTTCTCTCAAAAAGCAATCACAAAAACAAAACCAGTACCTGGAGTGCATGTGGGCTAATAACCTGCAGCTAAATCCTGACAAGACAGAACTGCTATGAAGGTCTCACCCAGGATTTAAGGTATCACCCATTCTAGATGGGGCTATCCCGCCTTGAAGGAATAGGTCTGTAATCGGGGGGCAGGTCATGGACCTGGGCCTCCTCCTGCTGAATAAGCAGGTGGCAGTTCTGCCAAGAATGCCTTTTATCAGCTTCAACTGGTTAGCCAGCTGAAGCCTTTCCTGGGCAGATTACTGCAATATGTTCTATGTGGGGCTGCCTTTGAAAAGTGTTCAGAAACGTCAATTGGTACAGAAAGCTAAAGCCAGGATGCTGGCTGGAGTGGGTTGTAGGAGCCATATCACTCCAGTCTTCGCCCATCTACACTGGCTCCCAGTTTGTTTCCAGGCACAATTCAGGGTGCTGGTCTTGACCTTCAAAGCCCTATATAGCTTGCGACCAACATGCCTGAAGGACTGCCTACTCCCTTATGAACCTGCCTGACTGTTGTGGTAATCTTCAGAAGCCTTTGCCTTCTGAAATCAGGCAGGTGGCAACCCAAGAGAGGGCCTACATGGTCATGGCACCAAAGCTCTGGAACCCTCTCCCCAGGGAGATTCATCTGCCCCTTTTATTGACAGCTTCCACCAGCAGGTGAAGACTTTTGTGTTTCATTTGGCATTCCTTCAATGACCCCTCCTTCCTAACCAGTGTTTTTATGTTTTGTATGTATTTTAACTTTTTTAAGTCTGTTTTTAAATCATTTTAATGATGTATGTTTTGCGGGGGGCTGATTTCAATTGTTTTAAAATGTGATTTTATCACATATGTTTTATATTGCTGGCTACCTTGGTGGCCCTTGTAAGGGCAGAAAGGCATGATAAAATTTTGTAAATAAATAACTAAAACATAGAGCATCTTTTAAGCATTGGAGGGGACCTTGTCATAAGAAGGGGATGTTACTGGACATCACTACTCCTGATGTCCTGATTAGAGCCTAACAGACGTCCGTGCCTTAAACCAGGAAGAAAAGAAATGAATATTAAAATGCAGGGCACATGTGGATATATACCAGTTAACTCTGACACAGCAGTCATCTGCAAAGTTTCTGCAATCTTAACCAACTAGTTTCAATAGTAGCTCTTTACACTATTGTACTATAAATTAACACGCTATTTAACACACTTCTCACTAAGCAGGGACAAGAAATAAATTTAGCACACAGAAAATCCTTGGGCTGGTCCTCCCCAAGCTATTCAAACGGCACAGCTAAAAACTTCTTCCAGATCCTATCCGCAAACAGCGATTATCTCCAGGAGCAAAGCATGTCTTAGGAAATCCGGCTGAGAGAGATGCCACGGCGAATCCGTAAAAGGCAGTTACCCTAAGAGGAGAGACGTCCTCGCTCCCGTCGGCAAACAAACCTTTCAACAGGAGAAGGACTCAGAAGCCCTTACAAACTCACCGATCATAGAAAGGATGCTCCTCCCCGAAATCCTTGAGATGCTTCTTTTGCTTCTTACTCAAATTGCTGATCATTTGCTGGCATTGCTGTCGAGCTTTCCTCTTCCCCATGTTCTCCCGCTTCCTCTTTCAGGACCCACGTGAAACTCCAGTCCTATCACTTTACGATCGGAAGCTCGCCTCTTTTCTCTATTTTACGACACTGGGCGGGGTTTCACGCTATTTCTGGAGAAAGGAAGAGGTTCCGACGGCGTATGTCTGTTAGCATAGCCTCGTGTCGTAAACCCACCAACGTTCATATTGCATAGTGTTATTGGCTGTAAAATCTTTCATTTCCCTCCCAAATATACGCTTAAAACAATTACTTTTATAGATTAGCATTAAAATACATTATTTTTAGAAGGTTATATTGAGAAATACTTCCGCTTTCGTAGCTGCGAATAGTATTGGTCCAGGTTGAATGCTTTGAACGAATTGTCAGGAAAATAACCGATCAAGGATGAAAATCCTATCTACAAGTATAGGATTTTGTATGACAGCTAACCTGTTTGACCTCAGTGGGATTTACTTTGACTAAATATGCATAGGATTTGGCTTTAATAAGACTTGGAGATGGCAAGAGGCAGTGTGGTGCAATGATTAACAGTGCAATCCTATACAGAGTTTCTCCAATCTAAGTCCATCAATGGGTTTAAACTGGAGTAAGAGGCTCAATTTCAAATCCCTGCTCCATGGGTGATTTGGGACCAGTCGCACTTTAAACCTATTAGCCTAATCAACCAACCAACCAACCAGGGGTTAAAAGAAAAAAATACCCCTGCGGCTCGCCCAGAACTCCTTGTTCAAAGAGCAGAATAAAAATGTAATAAAATAAAGTTGGGAGACTTTCTAACTATGGCGGATTCTGCATTGGCTTTTTCCTCCGTTGTTGATACAGAAACTGCCCTCTGCATTGCATGCTGCTTTCACTTCCTTTGATCATCGGAATTTATGGTATCGTCGGATTTTTATGGCCGTTCAGGGGTTACTTTGAAGTCAGTATGGTTGAGCTGCACTTTTTCCTCCCAGTTGAAAAAATGTGGAGTGAATGCTAGATGTGGAATTGCCCTATCTCAACTGCTATCATTATATTGGGATGCTACAATAAGTACTTGAAACATAAGAACGTAAGAGAAGCCAATGTTGGATAAGGCCAGTGGCCCATCCAGTCCAACACTTTGTCTCACAGTGGCCAAAAGTACCAGGTGCCATCAGAAGTGGGCCCAGGACATTAGAAGCCCTCCCACTGTTGCCCCCCCCCCCAAGCACCAAGAATACAGCGCATCACTTGCCCCAGACTGAGAGTTCCTATCTATACCTTTTGGCTAATAGCCACAAATGGACCTTCATAAACGTATCTAATTCCCTCTTGAAGCCATCCTTGCTTGTAGCTGCCACCACCTCCTGTGGCAGTGAATTCCATGTGTTAATCACTCTTTGGGTGAAGAAGTACTTCCTTTTATCCATTCTAACTCGACTGCTCAGCAATTTCATTGAGTGCCCACGAATTATTGTATTGTGAGAAGGGGGGGGAAGTACTTCTTTCTCTACCTGCTCTATCCCATGCATAATCTTGTAAACCTCGATCATGTCATCCCTCAGTTGTTGTTTCTCCAAGCTAAAGAGCCCCAAGTGCTTTAACCTTTCTTCATAGGGAAAGTGTTCCAACCCTTTTATCATTCGAGTTGCCCTTTTCTGCACTTTCCCCAATGCTATAAAACCCTGATGGCTACGGAGGAAGGCTTCCCCTGCCTTGGGATCCTTTCTCTCCCTTGAACTTTGTACTCTAATTGTCCCTAGGCTTCGTTTGAGAATATAGGGTGTAAACAGTCTTTGGGACCAATGCTATAATATCCTTTTTGAAGTGTGGTGACCAGAACTGTACACAGTATTCCAAATGAGGTTGCACCATTGATTTATACAGGGGCATTATGATACTGGCTGATTTGTTTTCAATTCCCTTCCTAATGATCCCCAGCATAGCGTTGGCCTTTTTTATTGCAGTTGCACACTGTCTAGACATTTTCAATGAGTTATCTACTACAACTCCAAGATCCCTCTCTTGGACAGTCTCTCCCCATCAATGTGCATTTATAGTTAGGATTTTTGGCCCCAGTGTGCATCACTTTGCACTTGGCCACACTGAAACCCATTTGTCACATTGGCGCCCACTCACCCATCCTCGATAGATCCCTTTGGAGTGGCTCACAATCCTCCCTGGTTCTCACCACCCTGAACAATTTTGTGTCATCTGCAAATTTAGCCACTTCACTGCTTACTCCCAACTCCAAATCATTAATGAACAAGTTAAAAAGCATCAGGCCCAGTACTGATCCCTACAGTACCCCACTGCTTACCACCCTCCACTGAGAAAATTGCCCATTTATACTCACTCTCTGTTTCCTATTATTTAGCCAGTTTTTGACCCACAAAAGGACTTGTCCTTTTATCCAGTGACTATTGAGCTTACTTAGGACCCTTTGATGAGGAACTTTATCAAAAGCTTTCTGGAAGTCAATGTAAACAACATCTATTAGGTCCCTCTGGTCCACATATTTGTTCACTCCTTCAAAGTACACTAACAGGTTAGTGAGACAAGATCTTCCCTTACAGAACCCATGCTGAGTCTGCCTCAATAGTTTTTGTTCATCAATGTGCCTACTAATTTTTTCCTTAATAATGGTTTCCACCAGCTTACCCGGTATTGATGTCAGACTGACTAGCCTGTAATTTCCCACATCTCCTCTGGAACCCTTTTTAAAGATGGGAGTGACATTAGCTACCTTCCAGTCCTCAGGAATGGAGGCACTTTGCTGGCACATCACATGTGAGAGGGGATGGAAACGGTACTCTAGATTACTAGACTACTAAGAGTAGACTAGAAGGAGAGTGGCTGTTGATTATTATCTTTTATATATGTAACATTTCAAAAATCGTGGAGCCTTGAGATTTCTTTTATTACTTTCAAATGTTTGTGATTAAATGATCTGGTTAATTACAGAAGACATTCAACAAACCTTATTCATCTTTACCCAGAAGTATCTGAAAGTGACCTGTGACATAATTAAATATTAGAACGAAGTTTGAGTCCAGTGGCACTTTTAAGACTAAGAGTTTTATTCAAAGTAGGGCTTTTGTGTGCACACACACTTCCTCAGATAACAGTGAAATGGAACTTGCTTAACCTCTGCTTATATGTATGGACTGCTAAATTCCATTTCACTGTTATTTGAGGAAGTGTGTGTGCACACGAAAACTTACACCTTGGATAAAACTTTATTGGCCTTAAAGGTGCCACTGGACTCAAACTTTGTTCTACTGCTTCAGACCAACACAGCTACCCACCTGGATCTATAATTTGAAGTACAACTGCGCTTTTGTTCTATTTTAGTCAGAAACATGCCCCAGGGAGCTCTGTGGGACTTGAAGACGGGCAAGTCAGAAGGACGTTGTTAACCCTGAAGAAGTACAGAGACCCTTTCTTCAGATGCAATGAGACCTTGCATAATGAAGATTTACTCATTTCATGTGAAAAAGCGGGCTGTGGTCCACGGAAATGTATGTGGAAACAAAGTATTGTTAGTCTTTAAAGCGCCACAAGACTGCTATTTTAAGCTACTCTGGGCGGGATCCGCATAGCCATTCCCTACATCTCTAGGGCCAAAGAACCCCCTCGCCCTCCCTCTTCCGCAGAGCCTGGTGTTAAATCCAGGGCGCAGTGGGCGGGGCCAGAGGGAGGGCTGGCGGCGGTGGCGTCTAGAGAGAGGTAAGCACGTCCATTGAGGGCGTGGGTTGTAGTTCTCTCTGTGACCTTCTCGGGCGCCATTTTCAGCGCGTTTTGTTTGTGGGCTGAACCCGAGAAGGGGGGGAAGTTCGCTTTCTCCTCCCACCTTTCAACTGGGCTGGGGCTGGCGTTCGCTGCACACCGCGCTTGCCCGAGCGGTGATGGTAAGTGCTGTCTTGTCCCGTGGTGGTTTGTTTTTTTAAATTGTTCTCTGTTTGCCACGTAAGGACTGGCTCAGACTAAAAGGTCCCCCTAGTCCAGCCTTCTGTCTCCAGTGCTGGTCAGCTTCTGGATGTTCGTGAAAGCGGTGGTTTGCCCTTATCTCTTCCCCCACCCGGCGGTATACTGCCTCGGAACGTGGAGGTCCCACGAGTGCCGAATAAGAGAAGGGGAATCCCTCTTCCACTTTCAGCCCTGACTGTGAAATGCTGTCATCGTCCCCAACAGGGGTTTGACTAGGAGTATTTAAAAGCATGAGAGCCCTTCGCAGCCCTACCCTCATTGCCCACAGATTATCCAGTCAGGCAGTTATCGTGAGAATATTCCTCCCATTGTATGCGGATATAAACCAACGTTATTTCTTTTGCGTGACAAAGGAGCGCGCGCTGTCCTCCGCCTCCCCCTCCGCTTGTCACTTATTCTGGGGTAGCCTGGAAAAGCGGCGAGCTCCAAATTCTGCTGTGCTTCCGTTTCTTCTCTGACACGCTCATTGGGAGAGGTTCCCTCTTGGGCTGTTGCCTCCTGTCGCTGGCAGTTTATGCCGGAATTTCAGGAGTGGCCGGTTAGTCGTTGATCGTTGAACACCAAGATCACGCTCGTATTCCCAGTTAATTGATCTGCTCACCGTAGGTCACAGAATGTAGCAGGAATTCAACCAGGGCCGGGGAGGCTTTCCCCCGTTTTGAATAAATCACGAACGAGGGTGCTGAGGAGACTACTATTCCCAGATTTAGGTACAACCCATGGCACACACGGATTGGAGCTCCCCACTTTATCATTAAGAATGCATTCCTTTTACCAGTCTTCACGCACTTTGACTTCAGTTGTTTAAAAGCTGCTAAAAGCATAGTATAGTAGGTAGGCTGGAACATGTGAGAAAGTGAGGCTTGCTCTCATTATTGTTTTGGGGGCATGAATTACTAGCATCTTATTAGGCATAAAACTGTTGCAGTAGAAAACAAAAATAGTTCCGTCAAAATGTAAGTGCTGAACTGAAAGCATCAGTTGCCTTAATAACGGTCTCTTATTCCTTGCTAAACAGTTCTTACAGAATGCAGTCTCGTATTCGAATGATTTATACAAATCTCCACTGTTGTGGGATATGATTTTGGAGTAACTGTAAAGTTGGTGGGTTCAGTTGGGTAGCCGTGTTGATCTGAAGCAGCAGAGCAAAATTTGAGTCCAGTGGCACCTTTAAAACCAACAAAGTCTAATTCTGGGTATAAGCTTTTGTGTGCATGCACACTTCTTCAGATACATGGGGTGATTTCCCACAAGCGCTGCTCTGCGCTCACTCTTCCCTTTGCCCTGATGGTACGTGTCAATTTCACACAAGCTGCTGTGCAGCCGCATTTTGCCCCGCAGCTGTGCACGATTTTCCTCGAGTCTACTCAATCCTGTTTTTTGAAGATTGAGTAGATGCGGGGAAAATCACGTGAAGCTGCGGGGCAAAATGCAGCCGCGCAGCAGCTTGTGTGAAATTGACACGTACCATCGGGGCAAAAGGGAGGAGTGAGCGTGGAACAGCGCTTGTGGGAAATCTCCCATGGAAACAGAAGTCACCAACTATTACATGTAGGTGGAGGGTGTTGCCAGAAAGGGCTAATTAGAGTCAAGATGCATAAGTAACTGAGCAACAAATATAGCTAAGATTGGATTAAGGCAATTAGTGAGACCTGTGAATAACAGGAACAGGAATAGCTTGCAACATAATAAAAGAGTTTACAAGCAGATGTCAGAACAGAATGATATTAGCAATGTGTAGTGTGATAAGAAACCAATATCTCTGTTAAGCCCTGGGGGTTCCATTGTCTTTAGAGGTGTAATAATTTGTAATTCAGTAATATCCCATTCTAGTCTGTTTCTGAAATTCCTTTGCAATAAAACAGCTGCTTTGAGGTCCTCCATTGAATGTCTTGGAAGGTTGAAGTGTTCTCCTACGGGTTTCTCAGTTTTGTGATTCTTGATGTCAGATTTGTGTCCATTTGGGGGGGTGGCGATGTCGAGCACCATGACGGTCGCTTAATTTGAAGGCTCCGTCTCTCCCCTCTCTAAGATCAGCTCTACAAACCTGAAAAATCTACAAACCCACCGAGGAATGGGTAAGAATAACGTCCCTAAACATACATCACCTAAAGCAGCCATAAAATCATCAAAAAACTTCTTTAATCCAAAAAAATCTAAACCATGCCCAGAAAACTTTGGAGAGGCTTCTCCTAAAATGGCGGCTAATCAGTCACAAACTGAGGCCTCCGGATCCTCAGCCAAAAAGCCAGACCTCCCTCTCTTACTGGAGAGAATGGAACAGAGACTTTCTGCTACACTAGTGGACATTCAAGCCACACTTGCCAAAACTGCAAGCACGGCTGAATCGGCGTTAAATATGTCCACATTACTGAAAGAGGACGTTAAAGAATTGCAAGCGTGGGAAACAAATCATAGTAATCGTATACTCACCATTGAGACACAAATGAGACAATGAAACCTAAAATTCCGCGGGATTCCGGAGGGGGAGGAAGAAAATCTTGATCTAATTTGTTTTACTGCAACGTGGTTGGCTTATGCTTTCAATTTGGCCAAATATTCTAAAAAGTGTATTGATTGGGTCCCTTGGCTAACCCGAGGAGAAAGGGTCCGAGAGACATTTTAGTGCAATTTGCCAATGGGAGGACGTGGCAGGGAATTTTAAAAGAAGCGGCTGAAAAGGGTCACCTCTTATATAAAGATTGCCAAATCCAAGTCTATCCCGATGTTCTGCAAGAGGCGTTAAAAATCCGGAAAGCTCTGAAAGGGACCACGTGTTGCCTACAACAAGCCAATGTAAGATATCGCTGGTTGGCATCTGGAGGCCTTCAAGTGTCCCATCGCGGCTCCACCCTGCAGGCGATAGATGAGGACTCGGGCTTGGCCCTGCTAGAAGCTTTACAGATTTTGGAGCCTATGGACACCAGCGGAAAATCGATGAAACGGTGGCTAGAATCACCAGACTCACCGACACACAACCCAAGAACAAACTCCCGGGCCGAGACGCTTCGAAGTAAAAAGAGCTACAGGCAGTTCTTTGTTCTCAGGGTGGGGGGATATGTAGCCGCTTTGTTTGTACAATAGTTTATAGTTAACTGCTTAGATTTAGGTTGTTATACAAATAGATTTATTTAGCTTAGCATTCATAAGAGTTTGTATTAAAATATGTTTAAATAATGAGAGAGGGGAGGGGGGGAGAGTTGAGGTTTAGCCCCAGTAAATTGAAACTGTTTGTGGGTTCTTGCCCTTTAAGGAGTACGATTGAGTCCCAAGTCGGTTCACAGGTTCACTGTTTTCGCGCCAAGAATTTTGCGCACAGTTACGCTAACTACGCTTAGGAGTTTGACATTGCCAACTCGATAACTCTGCTGTTAATATTTACTTACACTAGAATCTATACTTACGCTTTCTACTTACTATCAGAAGACTATACTACGTATTCTCCTTAAGCTAAGAAAAAAGAGTATAGGAAAGACGAGAACAGTAACACTATTAGCGTAAGCATTCCTTTATAGGATATTTAACTAAAACAAACCTTTTTTCTCTTTTCGTTTCTTGCTTTTATTTTTTATCATAATAACTGTTTCCTTTGTTGTTATCTAAAACTCTGTATGCAGTGGAGAAACCACTTGACAGATAAACATTCAAACTATCCACGTTGCTTGCACTCTACCTTATCAACTGTATACTGATAAAAACTGCATAGATTGCTTTTGCTCTGACTGAAAGTTTTGATATTTGACTGTGGAAATAATAAATTAGATCTTTTTATAATTAAAAAAGATTTGTGTCCATTTATCCTTTGGTGTAGGGCTTGACCTGTTTGCCCTATGCAGAGAACAGAAAGACATTGTCAGTATTTAATGGCATATACAATGTTAAAAGATGAGCAAGCAAATGAGCTTGATTTTGATAGGTCCAGTAATTGTGTTCTTTGGGTGCATGCGGCAGCAAAGTTGGCATCTGGGTTTATTGCAAGCTCTAGTACCAGTGACCATTTCAAAGCAGGTGTTCATAGAATCATGGAATGTTAGAGCTGGAAGGGACCTTACAGGTCACCTAGTTCAGCCACCTGCACTCTGCAGGAGCATATCCGAAAGATAGCCCTACAACGTACCCAAAAGATGGTCGTCCAGCCTCCAGTTGAAAACGTCCAGCGAAGGAGCATCCACCACCTTCTGAGGCAGTCTGTTCCACTGCTCAACCACTCTTACAGTTAGGAAGTTTCTCCTGATATTTAGCCGATATTGACTCCCTTGTAATTTTCACTCATTAGATCTAGTCTTGCAATCCAGAGCAAGAGAGAATCGATCTTCTACATGACAGTCCTTCAAATATTTGAAGACTGCAATCATGTTCCCTCTAACCCAGGCTAAACATACCCAACTCTTTCAGCCTTTCCTCATAAGACTTGGATTCCAACCCTCTCACCATCCTGGTTGCCCTCTTCTGGACATGCTCGAGTTTGTCAACATCCTTCCTAAAGTGTGGTGCCCAAAACTGGACACAGTACTCCAGGTGAGGCCTGACCATAGCAGAATAGAGCGGAACTACCACCTCCCATGATCTGGACACAATGCTTCTGTTAATGCATCCTAAGATTGCATTAGCTTTCTTCGCAGTCACATCGCACTGCAGGCTCATGTTTAGCTTGTGATCAACCAGAACACCTCGATCCCTTTCACATGTGCTGCTGTCAAGCCAAGTCTCTCCCATTTTATATCTGTGCCTTAGATTTTTTTGTACCTAAGTGTAGGACTTTGCACTTCTCTCTATTGAAATTCATTTTATCTGTCTCACCCCACTGTTCTAGCCTATCTAGATCATTTTGAATCCTAACTGTCATCTTCAGAATTAGCAATCCCACCCAGCTTCGTGTCATCTGCAAATTTGATAAGCATCCCCTCTATGTCTTTCTCCAGGTCATTTATAAAAACATTGAACAACGCCGGGCCCAGGACCGAGCCCTGCGGCAATCCACTAGAGACTTCCCTCCATGTAGATGCAGAGCCATTTACGAGCACTCGTTGGGTACAATTTTTCAACCAACCATGAATCCATCCAACGGTTGCACCATCCAGCCCACATTTAACCATCTTATCCTCAAGGATATCATGAGAAACTTTGTCAAATGCTTTACTGAAATCTAGATACACTATGTCCATATGTCCACAGCATTGCCAGAGTCAACCAGTTTAGTAACTCTGTCAAAAAAGGAGATAAGGTTGGTCTGGCATGACTTATTCTTGATAAACCCATGCTGGCTATTACCAATTAACATTCAGGGTGTTCACAGACAGAGCGCTTAATAATCTACTGTAGAATTTTTCCAGGTATTGATGTCAAACTGACAGGCCTGTAGTTTCCCAAGTCCATCTTTTTTCCCTTCTTGAAGATCGTGACAACATTCCCTCTTCTCCAGTCTTCTGGCACAGCACCAGTACTCCAGGAAATCTCAAAGATTAGAGCCAGAGGCTCTAATTGTGTTATTGTGGGTGAGGAGTTGTTTAAGATGTTGGTGGATAAGACAAAAATTAATGGTATGGATAAGATGTTAGAACGTTACATAACGTGATTTAAAAAAATGCAATTTATAAAGTGACCTATGATCCACATAGGCTATATGTTGAAGAGAGTGGAGCTATTCTTCTTGACATGCCCAAAAGATTGTGTGGGACTCTGTCTTACATAGATCACCTGTTTTTTAATATTTAAAGCCCTGTATGCAAATGTGCTTGCCAATATTTAGGGGTGTTGTTTGAATTTGACCTCTGAAATGGCTTGTTTCACATTTAATAGCTATCTTTGTAGTGCCATTTTACTACCTCATATAACTCTTAAAAATCTAAAGTTTGTTCAAGAGTTGGTTTTTGAATTGTTCATAACCATCTTCAAGAAGGGCTGTCATATAGGATGGTGCAGAGTTGTTTTCTGTTGCCCTAGAAGGTTAGACCAAAACCAGTGGGTTGAAATTAAATCAGGGGTATTCAGCTGAACACTAGGAAGAACTTCCTGACTGTTAGAGTGGTTCCTCAGTGGAACAGGCTTCCTCAGGAAGTGGTGGGCTCTCCTTCTTTGGAGGTTTTCAAACACAGGCTAGATTGCCATCTGACAGCACTGCTGATTCTGTGAACTTAGGCAGATAATGAGAGGGAGGGCAGGAAGGGTTGCATCAGTGTGTAGTTCTTGTGGCCCTTTCTTACATGCCCACGGAAATGTTGATCGCCACTTTGGGGTCAGGAAATAATTTTTTTCCAGGCTACTTTGGCCAGGATCTTGGAGGTTTTTTGTCATCTTCTGGGCATGGAACAGGGGTCACTGGGGGTGGGGGGTGGGTATTTGTGAATTCCCTGCATTGTGCAGGAAGATGGACTAGAACTAGATGATCCTGGAAGTCCCTTCCAACTCTATGATTCTATGTAACATGTTATCTTTCAGTTGAATGTTTCTGGAAGCACACAGTTTGCACTAACAATGTATTTGATTGAGCTATGTAGGCAATAATACCTTGAGTAGCTTAACAATAGTTTGTGATGGATGTTACAATTTGAATGCTCAGGTTTCCATAGCACTCAGTAGCCTGCCTTCGTGCTCAGCCTATTATGTGAGAGTCATGTGATCTCTCTTCCCACTGACCTCAGATCTGCCTGTGTACATGCTAGTATATGAAAAAGGAAAGCTCTCTGCCATTTTGCTCACACAGTAAATTTTCTGAAAGTTTGTGATTATTTGGGGAATGTACTTTTCACAAAGTTGGTCTATCATTCATTCTAGCTACCTCTTTAGTGATGATCGATTCAAGACTATCTGTACTATTTGTATGAAACCACACTTGCACATTTCCATTGTAGGGTATAGATGAAAGGATAAGAATTTCTAACAGTCAGTTTATTGGATTGATGTTTTCAGTACATTTTATTGAAGAACCTTCAACATTACATTTAGGGGAATCAATTCATAAATCTGTATATCAAAACATAATTTGTTTCTTTTACAATAGATGGAAGAAGAAATCGAAGTTGCAGTGGAGAAGACAGAATCTGTCCCTGAAAATACAGACATTGCTGAAACTAAGAAAAAGTAAGGGACAATTTAAACCCCAAAGATTTTTAGAATCCTTTTAATAACTTTTAATAATGATGTGAGGTGTTTGAGTGAAGTTTCCAAGTAAGTCATTGGCAGTGTTAGGAATGGAGCTCAGGTTTCCCAGACACAGCACTGTAGTCCAGGGGTAGCTAATTATCTAAACCTATTGCTGTTTTTCTACAGGCAAATTCTATTTAGCAGTTTATTAGAAGGTGCCAGAGTACTTAGTTCTTAGGACAAAAGCAGCTGAATTTAATTTTCTTTTCTTATTTTCAGGGGGGCAAGAGGCCAAGGAAGAGGCCAAGGTGGCAAAGGATACGTTAGAGGGAAAATGCGAGGCAAGGCACTGAATGGTTTTGGGCCTGTAAGGTAATCCTTGATATTTAAAGCATGATCTGTTATTCTAGAACCAGATTCCTGGCAGCAGGTAGAATTACTCCACCAAAATAAAGGCATTGCAGTGACTTCAGGATAAGTGTCCTGATTAAAAAATACCCGCCCCCCAAAAAACAATCCTGTTGTTAAAATGTGCTTGTCATATTTTATCCCTTAAAGGGAACGTATGCACAAATCTGCTTCCCCTGTTGAAACAAATGGAGTAGTTCATGTTTGTACCGTATTTTGCTGTATGTCTGTATTCTATACTTTTAGAAAGTCACAAGTGGAGACCCGCAAGAAAGTTGTGGGATGGTTATCTCATTCATCACACCGTTGCTTCCTCTCCTCACCCCCTACCTCTCTCACACTATTTCTCCCCTCTGCCCCCTTTTCTTACTCTATTTCTCCCCCATGCATGTGACTTCTTCTCTCTTTCTTACCTGTCATCTTTCTCTTTGTTTTTCTGCCTTCCCACTTCATCAGTCTTTCTCTCTCTTTCTGCCCCCACCCCACCATTCTTTCTTTCTGCCCGCATCACTCTCCCAGCCTCCTGCCTGCTTCCTCCCCCACTCCGAGAGCAGCAGCAGCAGTGGTGGCAGTGCTCCTTGCCACCCACCTGGTTCCTTTCCCCCCACAGCAGCAGTGGCAGCAGTCTGGGAATCACAATGGATCTCCCAGCTACAGAGATCAATTCACCTTAGGGCTGCCAGCTCCAGGTTGAGAAATTCCTGGAGATTTGGGGGTGGAGCCTTGGGACAGTGAGGCTTGGGGTGGCAAGCAGCCTCAGCAGGGTATGATGCCATAGACTAAACCCTCGAAAACAGCCATTTTATCCAGGGGAACTGATCTCTGTCGCCTGGACAACAGTTGTAATTCTGGGTGATCTCCAGTCCTCACCTGGAGGCTGGCAATGGTGGTTCTCGTGGAGGAAATGGCTGGAGGGTGGAGTATATGACATTACACCAGTCCAAAGTT
>NW_015165850.1:427150-469311 GCF_001447785.1 Gekko japonicus | reverse complement strand
TTAGAGTGCACCACAAAATCTCTAGAAATCCCCCAGCCTGGCACTGGGAACTCTTGTGAGGCCTGGCCCCAAGGCTCCCTTCCTCCCTCCCTAAAAGGCCAAAAGAGGCCTGGAAAGGGACCTTCTCCCACCCTTTTACTGACAAAGCCAGTTAGAAGCCCCCCCTGAACATTCTAATCTCTCACCGTTGATGCTTGAAGCAGATCCTTGCAGAGACCATTTCAAAAGGTTTTGGGGGGAATTCAGCCATCCCTGAAGGGATTTTTTTAGTTTTTGGATTTTTCTACAAACCCAGGAAGTCTACTGACTATGTAGGAACAGCTGTTGGGGGAGAGTGAGCCCCCTTTTGGTGGAAATAAGTATCCGCACACACACAAAAAACTCTTGAAAATAGAATAAGGATTGGGTCAAGATGTATGTCTCTAACAATGGGGAGGTGATGTAGCTTATTCTTAAGGCTTCATCGGGATGTTCTGAGCT
This sequence comes from Gekko japonicus, assembly GCF_001447785.1. Lineage (NCBI taxonomy): Eukaryota > Metazoa > Chordata > Lepidosauria > Squamata > Gekkonidae > Gekko > Gekko japonicus. The sequence goes on along the minus strand of NW_015165850.1, from coordinate 468,831 downwards.
TATTTTTCTCTAGTTCTAGGTGTTTGGGGTATTGTGTTTTAAGTACTATTAATGCATACATGAAATACTCATTCTGAGGTTTTTTTATTCTTGCTGTGCACAAATCTTAAGAAAAATATTCATAAAAATTAGGAACATTAAAATTCTGATAAGAATATAGGGTTGCCAAGTGTATCTTCGCTGGGAACATGGGGCTCCCGGCCGGCGTCTTGTGTGTGTCTGTGCGCGCGCACATCACCCGGAAGTGACGGGAGGACGCCAGGCACGCTGGGGGCAGGGCCACGGCCATACAAGGGAAAACCATAGCGTTTTCCCTTGTATGGCCGTGGCCCCACCCCCGGCGTGCCCGGCATGCCCGCATCACTTCCGGGTGACGCGCATGTCGGGGTGGAGTTCCCCCCGGGGCCCGATCCGGCGCCGCCGGGGAACGGGCCTCTGGGGCAGGGGTTTCCCCGCCCCCCGGGGGGACTTGGGATTCCTATAAGAATAAAATATTGCAAGAGTACAAGATTGTTGGAGTGGATTCATGGCTGGGTCTTTTGGGAGCAGCCTTTAACTTTTGTGGAAAGGCTCTTGAAACTAATTCATAAGTCTTGTCTTTCACATTGGTGTAGCAATATGTGTATGCCTTTTGGATCTTTCAGTTTAATGATCGTGGTAGACTTCTGAAAAGTCAGAGACTGGTCTGGATTTGTATAAGAACAAGGTTCGGCAATAAGACAGCAGTATGACCAATATAACAAAAGATGGTTAAAGGATAGTGAACACTTGTGTGTTTGTAGACGTGGAATGGGGAGAATGCGCCCATACCCAGACATCAGAGGTCGAAGAGGAGCACGAGGGAGACCACTTTTTCCACCATCTCTACCGATGAGAGGCATGATGAGAGTACCTTTTCTTCCTCCCCCACCACGGTTAGTATTGAGGTTGCAAATATCTTGAAAAACTGAGATTGTAGTCCTGTGTTTAGGGCTGATTAACTCAGCCATTTATTTTATTTGTGCATGATATGTATTGGTTGCAAAATTTGGGTACTATATTAGAATTTACAGGACCACAGAGTGTGTGTGGTGTTCCAGTCCTAATTTATAATCAAAATAGCTTTATATTTATACGTGGGATATATATATAACACTGCTGTAATCTCATTCCTGTCTTATGAGGAAAGGCTAAAGTATCTGTGATTTTCCAGTATCTGTGATTTTCTATAATATTAGAACTTGAGAGCATCTGATTAGATTAGGAGTAGGTTCACCCTAACCCTAATGTGAGGGAATGTGAGACGTCTCATTGGGGTGTGTGTCTTGAGTGTCATACAATAATTGGTGAGAGTTTAAAATTTTTTCCCTCTCACCCTTTTTTATGTGAAAAAGTTCCTCTAAGCAAGTAGGCAAGATCATCACCATATCGTCATAGGTCACTAATTAGTTGAGTATGTCTGCATGCAGATACAGATTTCCTCTTCCTCCTCCACCATCTGGGCCAATGAACTTCAGGGGCAGACCACCTCCCCTTGGAGCCAGAGGGATGCCACCCTCGCCTCAAGGACCCTTTCCACGTCCAAGAGGGTAAGAATAGTCTTACCTTACCTTTTAAAAGCGTGTTTTATTTTACATTTGTAAAGTTACAGAAACTTCTTTATATCTTAAGAAGGGTTAAGTAGAAAATCAAAGGTCATTATCACTCTGGAGATAATTAACTACTGTGGAAGCCTTTTAATTGTGCTTGATGAAAGTGATCTAAGCTGTAATGTAGTACTCTGCTTTTAAAAAAGTAAGCTACCTTGAGAAGGAACAAAAAACCCAATTCTGATTTTATCCTTTTATACAGCTTTCCTAATGGACCCGGTGCATCAGTCCCTCCGCCACCTGGACGGGGCCAGAGATGGCCTGGACCGCCAGGTGGCAGATGCTATTAAAGAGGCTTATTCTTTAAATTCAGTAACAGGAATAATTGCTTCTCTTACCTTTAAGACCATTTGAAATGGCTGGACTAAGGACTACCTGTAAAGATGGCAAGGAAAACTAATAGAACTCTGACATCCCAATTTTTTCCAGCAGCCCTCATGTACCAAGTTGGTAAAAGCCATACATACATACATACATACATACATATATATATATATATATATATATATATATGAATATGAATATGAAAAAAAAATTAAACATAAAGAAAAGATCTGTGACTCCTTGGACATTTTCAAGCATATCCTTTCAAAGTCTGAGATGATGGATATTTAATATCTGCACACTAACGTTATACAAAGCCTCTGAGGAGGTCAAGCTTTTCATTTAATATTTAGATTATGTGCAGTTTTTTAGCATAGATGTTGGCCTGTTTCAGTCACTTCTATCTACAGCTTGTGGACTCTTGTTTCAAATGCACTTACTTTTCTGATAATAGTAAATGCAACAAGGTGCTTCATTTTTTGAGGGGCAACTACACCGTGTAACATCTGGAAATGTAACCAATGCACAAAATGTAATGGATAACACAAATCTGTGATTGTTAAAAAGAAAAGAGAGCAATTTATAAATGAACTAAGACGTTATGGGTGTCTTGTTAATTTTTAGGCAACTGTTCTTCACACACAGCTTGACCTTGTGTTTAAGCATCTAGTTGTGTACGTTACTGTAATAAAGTATTTATAGCTGAACATTTGACCAATTGTATAATTACAACTGGTGATAATCTGCAACACAGATGAAGGGATATGTTAAAATCTGCAGTGTATATACTGGTTTAAATTATAGCCATTATAAATTTTAGGTTTCATTTTGTTATTGTGAACTAGAAAAGAGTTTTTTTAAAGAAGTAGAACGTGTAATCTTGTGTTGCTTGTTGCTGTTGGAATGACAGATAAAATTGTAATGTTCTGAAACAGCACTGTTCAACATCAAGGATGATCACAGTCTGTACATTTATTTTATTTTAACTCTTAATACATGTTGTGTTTTTCTGTGCTGAGGGCTGAATTAAAACCTTTTTTTAGCAGTCAGGTGCAGTTGGGGCTTTTTAATTTAAGCAATCCCTATACTGGGTCCAAAACCTGCAAGCAAAGTAAATTAAAATGAAGAAAAGCAATAAATCGAGGTACGAACTGCTCATATAGTTATTTATGTCCCACTCTGACACTTGGCTTCCGATTTAATATCTGAACAAAATGTATTATGTGTAGCCTAAGTAAAAACAAAACAGAAATACTGCAGTTTATATTTGTCCTGATTATCACTGTTCTTAATTCCTCAAAAGTAGTATTTAATCTTCCTATCTTGGGATACCAGAGTTTTTACTACATAACAGTTTTTGATTCAGAACTAATTGTTTGGTTAAACCCTTATTCTAAAGCAATGCTTTATGTTAATTTACTATCCTTTTAAGGCACTATATTGACCACTAACTTTAATATAATACTAAATTGGTCAATAGTTCATTCATCTAATGCTGTCCAATGGTGAAAGAATGATGCTGTTGTTATCTTCTAAAGGGTAACATAGTCACCCTTTGAGGCCAATGGGAGATGGTATGCAGACCTTTGGGAGAGCTTTCATCAAGGCCTTTTTTGAGGTGAGAGAGTATTTAAAACGTTTTCCCCCATTCATTATCCTTATTAAGTAAAATGCACATTTATTTGATATGTGTTAGAATTAAAAATATACACACATACCCTTGAGCTTGCTTCACTGAGAGCTTAAGTGACTTGCGGACACAGTTGCCTCATGGTGGAACCTTGTCAGATGAATGAATTTTCAAAAGGCTTAGTTTCAAAAATTAGCCTATTGTGATGGGCTAACCAGGCATGTGGCTAACAAATTCATGAGGCTGAATTTCATCCATATCTTTATCACAGAGTTACTAACAAACTACATCATGGAGGGTATGGGGGTACAGAGAGATTGTGTGAATCATCCTTTTTTTAAAAAAAATCTGTAGTTGCATTGAATGCCAGGTGGTACAAGCTTCTGTGACATTTGGATTTACTACTTGTGATCAAGAAGTACATTTTTGTTTTATTTTTGAATTTTGTGGAGAGGGACTTTTTAAATTACATAACGATACATAAAGTCTTTTTATGGAGTCAGACTATTTGTCCAAGACTGCCTGCTCTGAGTGGCAGAGACTCTGAGGTGTCAGGCGGCGATCTTTTGTAAGTCTGCTTCCTGAGGTCCTTCTGTTTGGAGACTTGACATTTGTCTGCAAACAGTGTGTTCCACCACTAAACTGTGATACCACATGACCTTTGATTTCCCTTTAGACTTCTTTTAAAGAGAGGAAGTGCCTTTTATTAATTATTTAGCAAATGAGAGTGGCAAAAACATTTTTGGCACATTATTTATTTATTTTTCTATCCAGAATTGTATTGAACCACTGAGCTTCACCACTTCCCCCACCCCTGTGCCATACAGCAGCTAGGGTTGAGCTGAATGTTAAAACCTCCAAAGGACTTTTAGAAAACTTATTGAGGGCCAAAAATTAAAAACATAAGTATACAAACGAGTGTTTATTTCAAAGAGGTATAAAAACCTTATGAAGTCCAAATAAAGCCTCATAAAATGTTAAAAGTTACAAATACACAAAAAAGGATAGCGTATGACCTGACGTGTTTTGGCTCACAAGAGCCTTCTTCAGAGGTCAAATAGTACGAAATACACCAAGCAACAGAGTCCCTGTAACACATGTAAGGCAATCTCCCTTATAAATAAAAGCCGAATGGTGGTGGCACTTCTCTAGAACATTCCACATGCTCCAAAATCAGTTTGCTCTCTGATCTGTCATTCAGAGGGTCTCCCTATCCACTGACTGCTTTGCCTGAGTCCTGCCTCCAACATTCTAAACAGTTTGCAGTTCCTCCCCCCCCCCATAGCCAGTCAGAACACAGAGGTTATTTGCATATGCAGCCTCATTGGCCTCTGCCTTGGAACACAGAGGTCGTTTGCATATGCGACTTGATTGGCTTTTGCCTCTAACATTCTAACCAGTTTTGCTGTTCTGAGGTAAAATGTGTCCGATCTCCAGGTGAGGGCTGGAGATCACTCAGAATTACAACTGCTTTCCAGACGGCAGAGATCAGTTCCCCTGGAGAAAATGGTGGGCTCTGTATCCTTATATGCTGCTGAGGTGGCCCCCACATGACAGCCAATATGACGTAGCAGTCAGAGCTTCAGTGCACGGGAGAGGCTGCAGGTGTGTGGGAGATGGAAATCTGAAGAGTGAGGGGGAAATAAAGGTAGGTTGATGATTGGCTGGGAAGGAGATAGGGTTGCCAACTCCAGGTGGGAAATTCCTGGATATGTGAGGGATGGAGCCTGGAGAGGGTGAGGTTTCAGGAGGCGTGGGACCTCGGACAGGTACAAAGCCATAGACTCCACCCTCCAAACCAACTATTTTCTGGAGAACCATTGTTGCCAATCTCCAGGTGAGGACTGGAGATCACTCAAAATTACAACTGTACTTTAGGTAGCAGAGATCAGTTCCTCTGGAGAAAATGGTGGACACAGTGTCATTATACCCTGCTAAGGTCGCCACAGCAAATTGACACTGAGTGTCCAAGGCCGGGGCACCCGCCCAGAGCCTCTTTCTAGAGGCCGCTGTATTTATTTCCACAACGGGCCTTTTTCCTAGTTAACAATAAATGAAATAGGACCAAAATTGGAATTTTCCAGTATGGAATCGAATGACACACCAAAAGGTTTTTATTTGGGGCCACAAATATATCTGGCCTTGTGTCAGAAGTAGTTGTATATACTGGAAATATTATGTACCTTCCAGTTTAGGTCCTAAATGTGCAAGTAAAATTGCCCTGTCAGGGACAATGTGCCATCAATATGTAGGTGAACTCGCATCATCAATCGATGATTGGGTCTAGATACTCACCATGTTTTCCTACTCATCTCATTAAAAAATCTATTATAAAACCAAGATAAAATCCCTTTAAACTTAACTGTTGTACTGTTGCATATAATGTTCAAAAATAAAAAATACTTATTTAAAAAAAAAACTTAACTGCGAACGAAGAAGTACATCAATATATCTAACTCTCAATGCCTTGTCTGGACACTTAAATCAGATTGGAGCCATGGACAGACAAGGTAGATCTTTCTATAAACCCAAGACAAGCCCTAGGTTTGCAGAAAATTCTGAAATCTTACTGGGGGGGGGGGACTTGCATGACACACCCAGGACTGGTTGTGTGCCAGTTCAACAGCAGCCACCCCATGAAAGTCAGTGTGGTGTAGTGGTCGGAGTTTCAGACTAAGATTTTTTTTGGGGGGGGCTAATACCCACTCTGCCATGGAAGCTCACTGCGCGATGTTGGGCCAGTCACACACTTGCAGCCTAACCTACTTGACAGAGTTGCTGTGAGGATAAAATGTAAGAAAATTATGTAAGCAGCTTTGGGTCCACATTGTAGAGAAAGGTGGGGTATGAATGTAGTAAAAATAATAAATATATTTGAAGATGGAGGGCAGAGAAAATATATGTTGGTGATTGGGTGAGAAGGAAGCAGGAGTGGGTGAGGATATGGGGGCTGTCAGGATGAGGGAAAGAGGAAAATGTGGGGAGGGGGATAAAGGGGGAAATGATGTAGCCCCGCAAGTCCTTGCAGGTTCCACACTGTGCAGCTGGGTCCAGGTCGGCTGGCAACACACAACTCAGATAGAGTTTTCTTATGCAGAGGCTATTAGGAGGATGGAAAGAGGGGAAGCTGAAAATTGGGGCAGTTAACAGTAGGTTGCTGATGAGTGGGAAGGAGAGAAGGGAGCAGGGAAATGGGAGAGGCTTTAGGATCTGCAAAGGAAGAAAGACAAAATGGTGGGGGACAAGGAAATGAGATGCCTCCACAAGTCTTTGCAGGTCACTCTCTTGTAATTTACAAAGAACTATTGCTATTTTATCTTATCCTCAAAACAAAAGAAGGGGGCCCTGTGATGTGCATTTAGTAGCAGAGAAGATGTTGCCTTTTGGTGTACAGAAGAACCAGCCCAAATATAAGGAATCGTGTAGACTCAGTAGAGCCGATTCATATACATGATGAAGTCATTACCACCTCCACTTTTTTTACTGTAACAAGATGGATGAGGTCATTGGGTAAATGGTAAAATAAAGGATCAGACTGACCAAAATATTTCCCTGATCTTGTCACAAAGAAGAGCCAATCTGAAAACTTACAAGGACATACAAAACATTTGTTTGAAATTAGAATTAATTGTCCTGTCTAGTGTATTAAGGTTACTACAGCCATCTGATTTGTGCCCAAGGAAGCTACTTTGGAGGAAGATTTCAAGCGTGGTTAAGGTAATAATTTGTTTTCTTTCTTCGGATCACTTTATCAGACCAAATAATTTCATATTAGCTGTGACTATGAAACTAACCTCTCTATTCTTTATTTTGCATTTCTACAGGGAACATCCGCTGCAGATTGATGGACAGGTTAGCTAAATCCTAAATAAACTATGAAATGTTTTAGATTTGTGTTAGGTTTGGAATACTCATGTAAAGTGGTGCAGGTATTTTAATACTTCAGAAGACTTTGAAGATATTCTATTAGACTGAATTTTAACAAAATTACTAGGAATTATGAAATGTGTACAAAAAACTACGTCAAGAGTTTGAAGAGATGTGTGTTTCACACCTGTCATACAACCATTTACAAATGTGGTCATGCAGACACTGGTTTGATCAGAAAGGCCCTTCCTTATTTGCTGTTAGCAGCAGTAAACTTTGCATTGGTTAGTGATGGCCATAGTAAAATTTGCTTTGAGAAAGCTACCCACATATTCCACACACTGGTGGCATACATCTCAAAGTCCTTGAGGGATCTTAATCCATTTCGTAACAGGCGAACTGCTTTCAAACTGAAGCTGTATTTGCATATCACATACCAGCAATTCTTCGACTGCAGAAACAAAACTTTTTAAGAATAAAATTTAATATTCAGTTGTTAACTTCCTACATTTTTGGAATAGATATCAAATTACTTGTTTAAAAGCCTGTTGATTATAAACTGACACTTCTCTGGTCGTGTTATTTATTGCCCAGGAGAGAACACTGTTAGTCCTGAGAAGCATCTCTGGTAGGTTTTGGAATGTTCCTCATTCCCTGTAGTTTTATTTATCACTTACTGCAGATGGTGAAGTTAGGGACAGTAGGCTTGCATTGTATTCTCCAATAAGTAGGGAAGGTATTCCATATGAGTGTTACATGGGTTCTGTGTGGGTCTGGAATTAACAGTGGAATCTTTTTCTTGACCAGAAAATACCAGGAAGTTGTAAAAATAGCCTTGCTTGATTAATCTGCATCCCATTTAGTCCAGCATTGCCTCCAGAAGTTGCAGGATGCCAGAGAAAGCTCACTATCTCCAGGTGGGTTTTTTTGTGAGGCAGTCAGAAAATGTAGAGAGATGCTGCCTGTGAACATGTGAGTGTCTTAACTGGAATTTTTGGACCTGAGAACATGTTTATATGGCAACTGCTGCCATGAAAATCAGTTGGCTTTAGCAAAAAAGCTTCCTGGTGGATTGCTGTCCTTGATCATGTTTGATTTAAAATCTGAAGATGTTATAGCCTTGGAGTGAAATACAAGAGTTCGAGTACATGTCCTTTCTGCCACAATGGCCATCCTTCCCAGTATCCGCTCATTTTAATGAAGAAACAAAGCCATATGACAATTAAAGAGAAACCAATAAAGTGGTGCTTAGCCAGTGTAGCTTCGTGTATTAGTGTTCTTAATGCTGTTGGATGTTATACATTAAGAAGCTGTGTTCTCTTATCCTTCTCTTGTGGGAAGAAAAGTGTTAATTAAGCTACCTACATGCACATCCAGCTGCTCCCATGTTTGCATTGGAACAGTCAACCAGGAATTCCGGCTATTGGCTACCGTGAAGATGACATCATTTTATCGTTCGGTTCCATGGAGCTTGTGGAGAAAGAATTGCTGGAACATTCTTTTCTTGGGTAGCTTGCTGTAGAGATTTTTCTATGCTTGACACGCACCCCGGACACGTCACTTGTTATGTATGTCATCCTGGCACTTATTAAAGTCAGATTGCATCAACACCCCACTTTAAATCACCAGCTGTTTGGATGGAGTCGTCCAGATTACTGTTATAAACTCTGTCATGGAATAACACACACTCATGCTTGTTAGTTCATGTTTTTCCTGACATAGTTTATGTTGGGCTAAGTGGTTTAGGTGGCACCAATTCATCTTGAGTCTCAGGAGCAATCAATGTAGAGAGCAGAAACCTTTGTAGCACTCGTAGTTTCCTAGCTACTTGCATTTCAGTTGCTAAGAGACAGCTTCCAGCTCTAGCTACCTGTGAACCTTTCAAAGACATCTTCATCCAAATATTTTTCAGTAAACAGTGCTATTCAAGAATTCCTCAAAAGTCCTAATGAAAGAGGAGCAAGATTCCCTGAATTGGAGCAGAAAAGAACAAACTAGTAGTGTTAACAGTTTTCTAGTTTGTAATAAAAATTAATGAGAACATTGACAAGGTTGAAGGGGCTAGAGTCACACCTCCATTGTGCAAGTGTGGGTGGGGGCAGGTGATTTTCACAGTAAGTGTTCTTGCAGCTGCCTCCAGTGATTATTTTTCTGCAGAGGGGGGTACACAGAGTACCAATATGGAAGAGGATGGGGCAAGACCTGTTCTGTGAGCAAAGCTGTGCTCTAATACTTTGTATCAAAACTTTCCCCTCCAGAAATTCCAGTTTTGTGTTAGATTCTGAAGCTCAGTGACTTTTTTACAGAACGGGAATCATAATGGTGTATTTCAAAGGATGGCTGCAAGGGTGAAAAACCTTACTAAAGAATCTTATAAAGCATTAGGTGATTAATTACTATATTTACTCCAATGCAAGACTAGATTATTTTCCCAAATACACTATCAAAAAAGAGGAGTGTTGCATTTGTATACAAGTTACATTTATGTCCAGTAATAAATTTTATGTGCATAACATAGGTTGTGTGTGAACTTACATTGTGTCATCTTTTTAATAAATTTGGTAGTATTAATAGGGAAAAGCTGATCGCCTCAAGCCTAGTGAGAAATATTCTATTTATGCTTTTGATATGTGTGTGCAAAAATTCTGTGATGGTTAGTATGTAATAGCTAGGGGTAAGAGATTAGCACCTCTTCAACCTGCTGGAATGAAGACAAGCTGTCAAAATTTGTTAGCTCACTAAGAAATTGTAACCAGTTTGTTGTAATTATTTTCAGTTGGTAACCAGAGGGAAATTGATAGAAGGAACATTCCCACAGCATGTAAATTAAAGAGGGCTTGTTTAGTGGGCCTGTCACCTTAATTAAATGTTCTATATTTTCCTTGAGCTATTGTTGCAAAGTTGCATCTGATATTTATGTGTCATGACTTCTGTCTCTAATCTGTATAAATATATACCCCAATGCATAGAATTATTAATAATGCAGTATACTTAAGAAAATGCAGCTGTGCTTGCTTAGTGTGTGCATTTATTCACATTGAAGTTACAATATGCAGGAATCCTATGTGAAATACTATACAGCCAACTGAACAGCATCTCTGCTAGTAAGAAAAAGGTGTCATAGGCTGCGGTCACACGGAACAGAAGCCACACAAGTGAGACGGAAAACAGGCGGAGTTTCCAGGCGCGATCTCACCAGCACATCTGGGAAGCGTAGCACTCCCGTGGCTCAACCGAGGCTTCCAGCCGAAACTGCGTGGCAAAAAACTAGTACCTCGGAGGTACTAGTTTCCAGAAACTGCGGGGCAAGGGCTGGCGTCTGATCACGTTTCCGGTGGCATCCGGCGCCCGCCCATGTCCCCTTGCAAATAAGGTGGGTTTTTTTGTCCAAGTCTCTGTGGATGCGCACACGCACCCAACGGAGCATGCGCATTTGTCGTGTACACACACAAAACAAACAGTTTGCCGCGGCGCGCGCTTCTTCGTTGCGCGCCGGCTTGTCCTGTGATCAGCACCTCTCCCTTGCCATGGAACCTCCACGGTACCTCCACAGAACCTCCACGGGAGGTCTGATCGCGTAACAGCACAGTAGTTTGCCCCAGGGCAAACAGCCACGCTTCTCCCCCGCAGTTTCCTGCCCGTGTGACCGGGGCCCTAGTCTTTAAAAAGTCCTTTAGTTAATAGTCTGCTAATTTGTAACACTGTACAAAATCCATTTTATTCCAAGTTTATTTTAGAATGGGTGTCTTAATAAACACAAGGAGGAACTTTGAATTGCATAATGTAAAGCTTTTATTCCATATATTCAGATCAACATGCTATAAAGAACAAGTACACAACAATCTTCTGTTAAGTCTGTTTTGCTTGATTTCATCTTAAGTATCTTCTGGATTAGCAGTTCCAACAGTTCGGCCATTTAAAAAAAGGGTCATTTGTTTTAGAATTAGTATCAGGTTACTAATGTAGGCTCATGGTTGACTTGCTGTTTCTTCTACTTCAGGCAGTGTGTCCCACACAGGCATTTTAATATGTTCAGGAAGCTCTTCCAATCTAGTCTGAAAGCAGAGGTAAAATAATATTCACTAGTGGCTGCAATACGTGGGAAAATACAGTTCTCAATTGTTATCACTTCTACTGGAATCCTTTTAGAGTCTATCACATGCACAAAATGTGTGCCACAGAATGACAGAAATCTTTTGCTGCCTAATTCTGAAAACTCAGAATCAATTACATTTGTTTGAAAAATAGAGAATTGTTCAATTAATGGGTTGGAAACTACCAGCATTTTTGCTCGTAAAAAAAGGGGGGGTCCCCTTTGACCACCAAAAAGGCTGTATTGAGGATCATGAGACCTGCATGGACAAAAGCCACATGGGCTGGGGACTGTAGTATGGAGGAACTTCATAAGATTAAAATGGGAGAAAGTTGGCTGGATACAACCCATTATCAAACCATCAGTATGCATATATACAGATTTAGTATCAATATGTATACATAATTCATTCCTTAAGTCAAGTTTCTTTCACTTAACCATCATTCAGTGCTATCAACATTACTAGTTGTATCATATTCCAGTCCTTTTATTAACCATTCTCCCTTACAGTAGATTGAAATTTCCCACAAGTAAATGCCACCCTTATCCAGTGTTAGTAAATTCAAAATCAAGTCTTGGTATTTTGAAATGGTTCAGAAGTCAACTATATTTTTACACTACAGATTTAAACTTCGTCGATACCTTTTTAACTTCCATAGCCACCCCTTCAGGTAGGTTTCGTTGGATGTATTCCAAATAAACATTGGCTGTGCTGCCAGTTAAATGCTTTAACTGAAAGAAAAACAATGCTTTAGTTTTCAGATAAATAGTAACTGTCTTTAGTTAATAGAACAAAGCTTGAGTCTGGGCATACGCTTTTGTGTGCGTGCACTCATCTTCAGCTACATTGAAACAGTTTTCCTCAAGCCTTACATATCAGTAGAGAGAGGGTGGGCGTGGGGAGTCAGTTGCCAGGAAGGGGTAGAGTTGATGCATATATCACTGGCCAATAAGTATAGCTGAGATTGGATTAAAGCAGTTGGTAAGACCTGTGAATAGCGGCAAATTAGTATACAAATACAAGCATTAACAGATGTGAGAACTGAGTTTGTCCAGTGGGACCTCCAAGGCCAACAAAGTTCAATTCTGCGTATAAGCGAGAACTGAAAGACTTAGCACATGTAGATATGTAAATGTTATATAATGCAGGCTAGGAATGGTTAGTTCTAGGGATAGCTTCCAGCTCTCTAAGGCAGGGATCACCAGCCGTTCTGTGCCTGTGGCCACCTTAAGGTGATGGGAGCAATTGCTAAATGGCTGTTGCAAGGGTACAGCCAAACACAAAATGGCTGCTGTGGGACACTGAGCCAATTTGCGGGGATTGTGCTTCATATATGAGAAGATACATCAGAATCCCACAAAAGTAGTTAATAATTAGCATATAATGGGGGATTAAAATGGGATTCCTTTAAAAAATGCGGGGGGGGGGGAATAAAACACAGAAGAAACCAAAATGGTGGGGAAAACCAGAGGGGCAACATTCCATAGAAACCTTTCTGCTTTCCTTCTCATCTACCCTCCCCCACCTCTGGCCAGTCAGTTTGCTTTGGTCCTGGGCTGTACCAGCAGCACACCAGAGAAGGGCTTTTCTCTCCTGTTCAAGGCAGTCTGCTTGCTTTGGTCCATTGCTGCCAGCAGATCTAGTTGCATAGGGAAAGGGTCCCCCCCCTTCAATGTGTCAGTCAGCTTCCTCATCCCAAGCACCGCTGGGGTGGGAGAGAGAGAAGGCTCCTCTCCCCTCCCCCCTTTCAGGCCAGCCGGCTTGCTTTCCTGGGCTGCAGCACTTGGAAAAAGAGCAAACTGATAAGTTTGCACTGGAAGGGAAGGGCTTTTCTTTCCCCACTGACCTTATTCTCATCCTGAGCTGCAGTAGCAGCACTTGGGGCAAAAAAGCCCATCGGCTGGAGCAGGAAAGGAAAGGCCTCTCCTTCCCCCAACCATGCAGAGCTGGCTTGCTCTGGAGCTGGGCTGTCGCAGTGCTAACGACCACAACAACCCCACTGGCTTGTGCGGTGGAGGGCTTTTCTCTCCTCCCCCCAGGCCTGAACGGGTGGGAAGGGAGGGGTAATGTTCAAGGTTGGCAGCTGCTTGCTTTTGGTCACACTGAAGCAATGTAAAAAAACATCTGTACAGCCAATCAGAAGCCCTGCTATGCAAAAACCCAAATGGCTCCACCCATTGCCTGTGGACTCATCATTGCAGAGTTAAAGCATAAGAATCCTGCAGATGGGCTCTTAACCAAGAGTTATAGACGTGTGTTGAGAGAGTAGAGAAACATTTTCTCTTGTAATTAAACATTTTTCTATGTTCTACTGCATATATTTAATAGAAAAGAAAAATACTTTCAGACAACTGTATTCAGATTTGCTAAAATAATTTGGCATCCATTGGAACACTAACACTTGGTCTGTTGATAGCTCTATAATTAAAGCTATAAAATGAATTCCTCTAATTAGAAGTACACTTACCTCTACACACCGGTAATGCGTTCTCATTTCATACTGAACTCTGTGCTTCTTGTAAATGTGCACTGATTTCAGAAGAGTGAATCGTTCAATCTTCTTTGGCGGCTCTTCTCTAGGAAAAAAACAGTGGGTTTACCACTTGTTTCAGACTATGTAATTTCTATTAAGCTGTTTGGCAGAGAGTGTTGAGAAAGGCTGACTGTTTCCCTCCCCTGAACTAATGGTGGAACTGCAAATTTGTTGGCCAGGCTACTGCCTGCATGCCAAGAAACCAACTATTTTCAGCACGAGAACATCCTGTAAGCAAATAACACTTCTTGCATTACAATCTACAGCAAAATGCTTGAAGTCAGCAGCAACACTGAACTTTTATTCACAATATGACAACCAGATTTAAAAAAAAAGGAACACAGAAGACAACTGCCAGCTGCAGTCTCATTAAAATCAGTGGGCTTAGATTGGCATAGCTTCACAGGATTACAGATTACCTCTGCCTTCAGGAACATTTAACTACTACCCACTGTTAAGCACATTTAAGTTGCAACCGACTCCCAGTGAGCCCCATGGGGTTTTCCAGGCAAGAGAATCAGCAGAGGTGGTTTGCTATTGCCTTCCTCTGCATAGCAACTATGGTTTCCCTGGTGGACTCCCATCCAAGTACTAACAAGGGTCGGCCTTTCTTAGCTTCCAAACACTGACAAACATGGGGTAGTCTGGGCTATTCAGACTGCTACCTTTAACTACTATCTAGGATAAAAACATTCCTATAACAAACAGTTCCGATTTGTATACTCAAACACTATTGCATTACATAGTTAACTAGCACTAATCAAGTCATCCAAGGGTCTTGTTCCAACAGAAGGCAAAGATATCCACAATCTCAGATAGTACCGTGTTGAGCTTTTGCTCACAGAAGGTAGAAGGAATCTGGGTAGACACTTTACAAAATGCCAGTTTCTCTTCCACCCAGAAGAAATATAGTATATTTCTAGCATACTTTGGGCAATTCCATCTTGGTTTCACCATGCTAGTGGATCTATTATATTAGCAGATTTCCCTTTTTGAGCCAGTTTGGTGTAGTGGTTAAGTGCGCGGACTCTAATCTGGGAGAACCGGGTTTGATTCCCCATTCCGCCACTTGCACCTGGCTGGATGACCTTGGGCAAGCCATAGTTCTGTCAGAGCTGTTATTGAAAAAGAGCAGTTTCTGTCAAGAGTTCTCTCAGCCCCACCTACCTCACAGGGTGTCTGTTGTGGGGAGGGGAAGGGAAAGGAGTTTGTAAGCCACTCTGAGACACCTTTGGGTAGTGAAGGGCGGGATATAAATCCAATCTCTTCTTTTATTCCCTACTCTCAGGATTGTTCCAGGTGATCAGGCACGTGATCATTGACTCCGTTCCTCCTCCCCTCACACAGTCCAGTTCAATTGCCTTCAACTACGCAAGGAAGGAAAGGAGGGGAAGCACATAAGCCTCTCTCTTGTGAGTGCCATGATGTGGCATTAAGTTAGAACCACTCCACTCTAATAATAAGCCTTCAACTATAGGTCAGATTGCCTATTCGGTAAAGTGAGCCCAGTTACTGAATACTTACACCTTTTCAACAGAAATGCCAAGTTCTTTAGCAGCAAGCACTATGAAATATTCATAACTGTCCAACACAGTTCTGTCGTGACCTTTAACCAAAACAGCCAGTTTCTTATACAGTGTGTCTGGCTCATCTGAAACAGATACCTAAATGTATGAACAAAGAGAAATAAGCAAGTTACCATTCATATTCTAATTATACTTCCTAAGATTTCATTGCTCAATTATTCAATCCAAGTTAAGTTATTATATACTTTGCTGATTCCAAAGGTGACAATATTTGCATAGATACTGCCATATAGGAAAAAGGCCCGTTGTGGAAATAAATACAGTGGCCTCTAGAAAGAGGCTCTGGGCGGGTGCCCCAGCCTTGGACACTCAGTGTCAATTTGCTGTGGCAACCTCAGCAGGGTATAATGACACTGAGTCCACCATTTTCTCCAGAGGAACTGATCTCTGCTACCTAAAGTACAGTTGTAATTTTGAGTGATCTCCAGCCCTCACCTGGAGATTGGCAACAATGGTTCCCCAGAAAAGAATAGTTGGATTGGAGGGTGGAGTCTATGGCTTTGTACCTGTCCGAGGTCTCACATCTCCTGAAACCTCACCCTCTCCAGGCTCCATCCCTCACATCTCCAGGAATTTCCCACCTGGAGTTGGCAACCCTATCTCCTTCCCAGCCAATCATCAACCTACCTTTATTTTCCCCTCACTCTTCAGATTTCCACCTCCCACACACCTGCAGCCTCTCCTGTGCTCTGAAACCCTGACTGCTACGTCACATTGGCTGTCATATGGGGGCCACCTCAGCAGCATATAAGGATACAGAGCCCACCATTTTCTCCAGGGGAACTGATCTCTGCCATCTGGAAAGCAGTTGTAATTCTGAGTGATCTCCAGCCCTCATCTGGAGATCGGACACATTTTTACCTCAGAATAGCAAACTGGCTAGAATGTTAGAGGCAAAAGCCAATCAAGTCGCATATGCAAACGACCTCTGTGTTCCGAGGCAGAGGCCAATGAGGCTGCATATGCAAATAACCTCTGTGTTCTGACTGGCTATGGGGGGGGGGAGGAACTGCAAAATGTTTAGAATGTTGGAGGCAAGACTCAGGCAAAGCAGTCAGTGGATAGGGAGACCCTCTGAATGACAGATCAGAGAGCAAACTGATTTTGGAGCGTGTCGAATGTTCTAGAGAAGTGCCACTACCATTCGGCTTTTATTTATAAGGGAGATATTATAATCTGCCTTGAGTTGCTTAGGACAACAGATGGGCGAACAACTCAAAAATCGCAATCTAAAAGCTAGATTCCCCAGTATTCTTAAACTTACCAGAGAGTTTTCCTTGTGTTGCTGAATGTCTGTATGGGCTCCAGAAAACTGAAACCACATCAGCTGCTTGTTTCTAAAACAGTAAAACAATGAAAAATTGAATTACTACAATATCTGAAATACAAGTATTTTGAAAGCACATTTGTTAAATGGTAAACTTACTGGGGAAAATTGTATTGCTTTTGCAGAGCCCCGTTAACTAATAGAAAGTTCTCTGGTCCCTAGAAAATAAGAAATAAACATAGTAATACTTGTTTTATTCCTATTATATAATAAAATATAGCCTTCAAGTTACATAAAGAAAATACTCCTACAAGCTAGTAAACCACTACAATGATCTTTTTATTAGTACCCATTCATCACTAATCACAGCCCCAGTTGGGTGCTCTACACAAATTCTCTATTCCAACAGCATTTCATATTTGGTCTTTGTATTTTTATGATCGCTTTCATGGTTCGAGCCAGGTGTTGGTGGGTTGCTGCTTGTCCTTCCACACCCCAGCTTACTTTCTTCCAGAGGCTAGGAATCCTTTGCCAATGCTTCCAGATGCTCCCAGGATCCCTTACTAGTTTAGGCTTGTTAAATCCATTGCCTGAAGCAATGAGAACTACCAAAGGCAGAGCTCTCCTGTGAGGATAGCGAACACTCCTATACTAACTGGTAGTGATCCTTACAGAAACAGCCAGGTCACAGAGGCTCCCATAGAGCTCCAGGCAACTTGTATTCACAAATTAAGAAACTATGAATATCTGTTGCAGTTCTACTTCATAAGCAGCTGAGGCACAAGTGATGATAAAAAGCTGACTCCATGCTAGTTCTTTAGGGCTGCAGTCCTCTGTAACAGACATGTCATCAGAAATTCACAGTAAAACTACTGTGGAAAGCTATTTAGGGAACAAACTTTTGATTAACAAGCACTAACACCGCACTTATCAAGGTAAGCATATAAACTTTTCAGTTGTTGGAACATGCAATAAATCTTTGAATCCATTAGCTTTCATTGGAAATATGCATCTGCAACATATTACAGCTTGGGGGGAGTGGACCTAAACGCAGCACTGTTTTAGGTCTTATGATTGGTCGTCGTCCCCCCCCCCCTTAAAATTTGAGAGAAAAACGTGGCCTGCGACAGGAAAGGCTCAGGCTCAGCCCCTTTCACATTAAAAAAAAAAATACAGCATAACTGCACGGGGGGAGAGAGTGCAAAGGCAAAAATCTATTCAGCAAACAGAAGCGGTATCGAAGTCACCCACAGAACTCCTTTCGGGTTCTGCAATCAAACTCAAGACACCCGGAACGAAAAGTGACCAATTCTATCGAGCGCATTATTCAGAGCAAAGGGCGGCTCCGCCACCTTGCAGGCCTTGGACATTATCTACTTGGCGACCGCGAGAGATACTCGGCAGCGCAATACTTACTCGCCGGCACCGGTGCCACAAACAACTCAGTCCCCTCCACGCCGCCATCTTGCCTACTACTACGTCCCTTCCTCCTGCAACTTCCTGCTGCCATGACATCATAAAGCGTAGCCTCCGGCATGAAGTGAGCAGCCAGGCACGGGCGGGGCGGGTGACTTCTTTTTCCCCCCCTCTAACGACGCTGTCGGTCGCCGAAATGGGGCCAATCTCTATGGAGGCCTCAGGCAGCCGACCGTGAAATATGCTTGCGGTTGAAACCAGAGAAAGAAGAAAGTAGCACACTGACAGTTCCTTCGTCTGCTCACCAAATTTTAGGGTTATTTTTAACACCATAACTGGTTCTAGTTCGAATATTCAAAGCGACAGCTGTGCACAGGAGTCGAGGGAAAGGCGCAGGTCCTTTGCGTTGGCTGAAACGTGTTCTCCCCACTCACCCCCCAAATCAGAAGCAAAGACACGAATGGGCGTGCTTGCAAACTCATGTGATTCCCTGTCCCTGCAATTAAAAAAGAAATCATTTCTCACTTATATTATCCTTCAGGTACTATCGTCCTACTGCAGAAGACGCATATGTCGGACTGAAAAGATTACTCCTATGTTATGGGGATCTGAAACTGAGTGGGTGACTGACGGACATTGACTTTGCAGCGTAGTCCACTATAATCGCCATACTGCAGAATAGGTTGAGGAAGGGACGTGGGAGCCACTTGCAGCCTAGAGAAGGAATTGTGTTCCAGCAGCTCGCCAGTTCCGGTATCAACTGAGCTGCAAACTCACAAGCCCTCTCTCATTGCCTACTGCTTGCAACATAGGAATAATCATGCTGGCATACCTTATAGGATTTTGTAAGTATTACTGTGTTAATGTTTATCAAGTATTGACCTGCTGAAAACAAATGCAGATTTATTATAAATAATCCTAGGAATAAGGCCCCTTGTGGAAACAAATACAATGAGCTCTAGAAAGAGGCTCTGGGTGGGTGCCCTGACCATGGGCACTAAGCATCAATTTGCTGTGGCCACCTCAACAGGGTATAATGACACAGAGCTTACCGTTTTCTCCAAGGAAACTGATCTCTGCCCTCTGAAGAGCAGTTGTACTTCTGAGTGATCACCAGCCCTCCCCTGGAAATTGGCAACGATGTTTCCCCAAGAGGAAATAGCTGGTTTGGAGGGTAGAGTCTATGGCACTGGACCTGTCTTGGAGGTAGTAACCCTATCTCCTTCCCAACCAACCATCAACATACTGTTAACTACCCCTCTGACTTCAGCTTCCCATCTCCCTGCCACACCTGGAGCCTCTATGTAGGAAAAGTACAGTCTTTCTCCTCCCCAGTGGGGACCCAAGCAGGAGGTGAAGTGATCTCAGCAGGGTGTAATGACTCAGAGTCCACCCTGCAAAACAGCCATTTTCTTCAGGGGAACTGATCTTTGCCATCTGGAGAGCAGTTTTAATTCTGAATGATCTCCAGCCCTCACCTGGAGAATGGTAGCAGTGGTTCCCCAGGAGGAAATGGCTGGTTTAGAGAGTGGAGTCTATGGCATTGTACTTGTCTGAGGTCCCACTGCTCCTCAAACCCCACCCTCTCCAGGCTCCACCCCTCAAATCCCCAGGAATTTCCCAACCCAGAGGTGGCAACCCTATTTCCTTTCCCAGCCAACCATCAACATACCATTATCTGCCCCTCTCTTCAGGTTTCCATCTCTTCTCCCCTCCCTGTAGCCTCCACCTAGGAAAAGTACTCTTTCTCCACAGTGGTGACCAAAGCATCTCACATCATTCTCCTCTCCCCTTTTTGATTTGCACAACAACCCTGTGAGGTAGGTTACGCTGAAAGTCTGTGAGCGGTCTGAAATCACCCAGTCAGCTCCCACAGGAAGAACCTGGGTCTGGAATACCCTACTCTGAAGCACTAACTGCTACGTCACACTGGCTCTCTTGAGGGGCCAACTCAGCAGAGTATAATAACACAGAACCCTCCATTTTCTCCAGGGGAACTGATCTCTGCCATCTGGAAAGCAGTTGTAATTCTGTCAATCTCTCCTGGAGATTGACAACAATTGTTTCATAGGAGGAAATGGTTGGTTTGGAGGGTGAAGTCTATGGCATTGTACCTGTCTGAGGTCCCACCACAAACTCCTCTCCATGATCCATCCCTCAAATCTCCAGAAATTTTCCAACCTGGAGCTGGCAACCCTAGTCAGAATGGGCCCCAATGAGTTCGCCACAAATGCCTGGAAAGGGCTTCCTAAGTTTTGTTGCTGACAGGACCAAGCTTGGTTGCCTAGCAACAGCCACTGAGGGAAAAGATAGTCCCACAGGGGCCAAGCAGAATTTTCTTCGTCAGGAGAGTGTTCAGGCTGGCAGTGGGTGGGGAGAGGAGCGAACTCAGCACCCAGCCAATGGCACGGGAGTACTCTTGAGTGGCAGTTGGTGGGCCAATGGCTGATGGAGTGCACTGCACAGCTAATAGGAGAGCTGGAAATGGCCAATACGTAAGGAAATGATATAGGATTCCCGTTTAGTTTACAATTCCCTTTATCATCATACAGACCTTTCGAAAAATAGACTTTTAAGACACATTTATAGGAACTCCCCAGTGAAGATTTTAATTATTTGTCACTCATTCAATCTCAACAGAGGAAAAATAATTTAGCCATTATTTTGTACAATCAGGATTGTTACATAGTAGTTTAAAACGGCAGACCAGAAGTTACACACTCTTGCCTTCACCTAATAGTTGCAGCAAAGGCTTTTCCCCGTTCCCCAATAAAATCCCTCAGTGTTCAGCAAACAAAACAAAAAGTAATAATTTGACTGCTTGTGCCAAAAACTTTTAAGAGCGTTGAAGGTGGAATGAAAGGAAACCTTGTTGCCTATGGTGTATGCTCATTACTTTCCTTTCATTGTTGACTCCAGCCAAACAAGCTTTTGAAGCCCTCAAACTCTTATACTTGTCTGACTAGAGACAATAGTGTGGCACAAAACCAGTGCCTGCACTACAGCAACAATGGCTCATTTCACTTTGAAATCTCTGAAAAAGCACTAATAGATTAAACTTGCCTGGTCAGATGGGCCAAAGTTCCATCTAGTACATAGGTCCATAATTCATATGACAAATAAAGGCCATTTTACATTTTTATTACATCAGGCTCATAAAAGTAATAGGTCTTACATCTTTGGTCCCAGGGTCTGGTATTTAAAGACATACAGTGGCCCCAGTCACACGGGCCGGATAACGCGTGGGGGCGTGGCTAATTGCTCCAGTGCAGTTAGAGCTGCCAGAACGCGATCCGACGCGTTGGCGGCAAACCACAGGTCCTGTCCTCCCCGCCTGCGCATTAACGAGGGGCCGGCGCGATCACACTGCAGGAGTCCAGAGGCAGCCTGTGGCAAACTGTTTGCCACTACATACGAGGTACTGTTTTTTATTGCGCTTTTTCAGCGGTATGCCACAGGTTGGCCATGGGTGCGCTTCACTTGCCAGATGTTGCGTTGTGATCGCACCCTGATAATCCGCCCACCACCCGTGGCTCTCCCGCAACAAATTTGCCGTGTGACCAGGACCTGTGTCTCTCATGGATGTTATATCTAGCTAATAATTAATCGCTGTTGTCAGCTCTATCCTCCATGAAGGGTGTTTACTCCTTTTAAAAAACCATCTGTGGAAAGCCATCACCTCATTTTATGATTGTGAACTCTGCACATTGTTTGCTGTGTAAAGTCCTCCCTTTTTGTCTGTGCTGACAATTTTATTTGGTGGGTCCTACATTCTACTACTGTGAGTAGGAAAACATGTCCATCTACCCTTTCTGCATTATTTCACAACTTTAGAAATACCAGCTAAATTTATTATAGCATTATTTTATAAAGGAATTTGTTTATATTCTTCTGTAAACTATATTGTTGTAAACTTTGCTGTGACTTGATCTAGTGTACAGACTTGGCTGTTTGTAGGGGAAGCAGGATCTATTACAAAAGGAATGGTAATGCTTTTTGGTGGGTTATATATATGCCCTGAACTGCTTTTAAATAGTTCTAGCCAAGGACCCCATCAGGTCTAGATGGTATGAGCCCGTTCCATGTTGAAGAGAGAGTCCAGTGAAAGAAGTAGACACCAGCTAAAGAACAATGGGGGGGGCGGGATTTCTCTTTCTCCTTGGAGTCCTGATGTGGAATGGTGGATTTGTTGCCCTGGATGAATGCCTCTTTGCTTCTGCTCTATTTTAATGCTTATAAATAGAACACATGTCTCTAGTATTCTCTTCTCCAAATGGAACCGACCCAAGTAAATACTGCCACTGTAGTTTCTCACTCCAACTGGCATGTACATAACAATACATTTACTTACCCCATTTCCATGAGCAGTGGGAAGACTCCAGTGGTAGCACTATAGGTTTGGTTCACATAGAATGATAGAATGTTGGAGGGCCTTTGGTGTCATCATAATAGTTATTTTTATTTACAAACATAAAAGATCCTATTGGAGGCAAATAAGACCCCTACAGCAGACAAGCGTAGCTGTTACTCCTGCAAATGGTCTTCAGAACAACTTAAATTTCTCTTCTGATGGATTTTCTGTAAATTTGAGCTCCAAACTCTGCTGTCTTCTGCCAGCTGAAGGGACAACACCTCCAAAGACTAATGAATGTTGTACTTAAAACTTTCTGATAGCTCTGGTGAAAATTCAGCCAATTAAAAGTCAATAGGATGACATCAAGCATTAACTGAAATAAGTCATAAACAGAAAAAGTTTCTACATGGTGTGCATCATTTGTTGCAGCTCCAATTTGCTATATGCAGGCAAAAGTATTAGATTTCTAAAGGAGATGCTTTCTTGGAACATAACATTTCATGAATAAACAACGATAGACTAATTTCCCCCCATTCATGAGAGAATCAGCAACATTAACTTGAAGTTCTTCTCTCACGACAAGCTTCTGATTTAAATAAATAAATAAATAAAGTAGGTATGTGAGTGGGTGCAAGCTGTTGACAACTGATGAGCAACTGGAATTTCCTTTCCCTGCAGATTCACGAATGCCCCAGTGTCAATGAAAAACACTATTTGCCCAGATATCTGACTTTAAGGGGGGGGGGGGAATCCCTCCACACATTTTAAATGCAGATTAATTTATTTAAAAGAAATATTCATCACATGAACAATTTTTTTTAACAAACTACATCTTATCAAAAGTATAAAATACTGTCCTTTTGGCAAACTTTTACATAGATTCCCTTTAATTTTACAAATACAATTATTTGTCAATATAAGAAAAAGCTGAAATAACCTATACAAAGTGCTGTTTGTTATGTACCAGGTAGGATGCATGCCAGAAAAGGGGGGGGGGGCAATTATGTCATATTATGAAATTAAGCATTTTAGTGCAAACCTGAATAAATTTACATCCTGAAGTTAAACAACATGCAACTCAGGTGCAATAAAGCATTAACAAGTAAAGGTTTATTAAAAAAATAAAGAGAACTAAATTAAAACATTCATTTTCCCCTCAAGGAACATTTTTATACTACACTACAATTCCAAAACTATTTATACATTTTCTGTAACAATATAACAGCAGTTAAATATATTTGAAAATAAGATTTCTCCATAAAATATATTTTTTTCTTTTGCTATGTACAATTTCCATTTCTTCACTATTGAAATCCTACTGCAACAAACATGAGAACCATTAGGAAAAAAAATCCCATTTTCTGACAAAATATAAATCATATTTAAATGATATTCATCACTGCAACCGTATGAATACCAAAACCACAAATGAAGTTTAAACAAGAATCCACAGATGTTCAGGGATTCGTTTTGAGAATCTCTTTGGTTATTTTAAGCCATGTTTTATCTCTGTAATTATATTTACTGAATATCCTGTAAAATATATATATGGGGATTAGTCTTTTATTTCTGTTTAGCTATGATGTCCTTTGCTTTTGAAATATCTCCACAGACACACCATAATATTAGTTAAGTATTTCAACCTGTACTTATGAGATGCACTCTACCATATCTGCTAACACAGCATTTATCTATTAATCAAGGAAGGACAAGAAGAATTTGGTGATCCTACTGGGGCTTTAGGTAAACTGTGGTAATGTTCCCCACAATACTTTCCAATCTAAGGTAAAGATACTCCTTAACAATATCAACTGTGCATTTATGAATCCAAAGTACCCAGTACCATCCGCCATAATAGCACTAGTAGGCTATCCCATAGTACAGTAATCCATATTGTCCTGAACAATGTTTTAGCAAGTCCTTAGATGAACAATGGTTTATTACATTGGCTTGACAATCATTTATGCACATCAGTTTGGAAGTAGGATCTACTGCAAAGTGGCATGATTTATACACTGATTTATATTACTGGTTCACACATTTGGAAGATAAGTAGGGAGCACTGGCTTTTGTCTTGGTCACCTGGCTATTTGCTAAACTGGACTTTAAGGTAAATGTGAGTGAGACATTTGGTCAGGATAATCTTCTTTAATAGCAGATGCTAATATTAGAGATCTGTTGGCTCTAGGGTTTGGAAAACTATTTAAATGGATTTGTCTTGATTTCTACTGTGGAAAATTTGATATTGCTGCAATTGCCGGCCTAAGATGGGCAATATCATAATGTCACACGACTGCCTACTATCAGCAGGGGACATTCAGAGTTCTCAGCAGCCTGGCTTCTTTTCATATGGTGAGTATAACCTGTAGCCAAGTTCTCATGCCATGTCCTCTCTGAATACTTTTTGTTATATCAGACAGTTCTGATTCTGGCATGGGCTTGCAACATATGTCGAGTGGGATGTTTGGGCCTACATTCCAACACTGAGGCAGGATATGGCATTCTTAGGGTATGTTTCTACTTTCTTCTTTCCCAACTGGAGCAATTCTTCCAACAGAGGAATCTGAGAAATTAGAATGCTGCAGATAAGATGGGGGGCACATGTGTCTTCAATTCCTCCCTCCCTGAATCATTCACCAAAAACAAGCCACAGGCCTTGCCTGTGAAAGGCCTTAGTACTAGGTTAGCTGGAGAGGTTTGTAAAACCACACCAAATTATGTTCTTTCTCTTAAATGGAAGAAAAAGGAACTCTCTCAGATGATTATGTGGATCTTTTAAGGGCTGTCCTTCAGAACTGCACAGAGGATTGATTGAAAGGAAGAATTGCTGAACAATATTCTGAGATATAAAACAGATGGGCAACCATCACAACTATGCAGATTTCATCTGCCAGTAAACATTTAATACAGAAGTAGGGATGCTTCCAAACAGCATGCAACCCAGCCACATTAGCTAACCCCTGGCAATGAGAAGTTATGATGTAAGAGTGTGTCTGCAAGGCTTCTGACCCAATCAAATGCCTGGTAGAGTTCAACAGCAAACTATTATTTCTCCTGAACACCTCCACCTCTCCCCCCCCACCCCCCGTTAAGTCCATTGACATTAAAGACTGGCTGGTGACAACAGAACCACAAGGGTGAATTGCTTATGTTTACTGTGACAGTCAGATGCAGTGATACAGCACTTTCAAACCCCACTCCTTGAAAAGGAGGTCGCTTCTTGAATCAGCTTGGGGAAACGTGAGACTAGATGGGAACATCTGAGTAGCTTCTCTATATCAAATCTTTTCAGATGCCTGTTCAATCATTCCTGAGCCACTTCATATTGTTCAGGATTATTTGTCAGAATGTCTTTTCCAAGGATACAGCCACACAGAGAAAGCAACACCTCAAAGTCACAATGTTTCTGACAACCATTTATATGCACATGTTGGCACATCCCCCCCCCCCACCACCATCACAGACAGGAAGAAGTGGTGGTTCTAACTGGGAGTTTACCTGGTCAAATGTTACTGCCTTCATTCTGATATGTTTCTAAAGATACCCCAGATGCAACCATGTTCAAATTTCAATTGTCTCAAACCAACTGAAGACTCTAATTTCATGACACTTCTCACTGGTGCCACCAATGACCAGCACAACATTTGAACCCAAATGGAAATTTCAGAATTTGTTTATGGGCTTTGCTCAGAAACATCCCTAACACTATTATTTTCTCTAGGAATTTTTGTAGTATATTTATCCTGGGTCTTAGGAAAAATGTATATATTCAAAATATTTTGCACATTGTGCATTTGTAAACAGTGCCCATGTTCCAGAGAATCATGTCTGGAGAATAATCCCTCCCATGGCTTGTGAAGGAAAATAGCTACAAACCGAACAATCCAGTCATTCATAAAGTGGAATATGCTGATAATCTAGCCAAGAACAAAGGGTGGGGAAAAAGGGAATTTTTATTTCTCCATTCATTTTGGATAAGGTGGGTGCAAAATGCCTACCTTTCACAAAAATGTTTTAGACCCCAGTTTGTGATTATTTAACACAAATGAATAGGGCAAAAACCAGGGAAGTAAAGGACCAGAATTAAATAATTTTCTTTGGACTGAATTTGCAAACTTACAAACTGTTAGAAATAGCAATAAAAAGGAAAAAAATAGCAAATAGTGAAAGATGTTGTCACAACCCCGCCCTTCTGCCACAGCGTTATCGCCCCCTCTCCGGGCAGCCTCAGAGACATTTATAAATGACAGATATTCAGAAAACTGAATTTCAGCATTACTACTGAATACGAAATGATGACGAACATTTGATATGGTGCATTCGATTCAGAGGAGTTCACAGCTGGAGAGATATAAGACACCTCCCCCCTGACTCTCAAAAGTTGCTCAAATTCAATTGTGTTTCCAACTTCCCAAGATGACGTCTATGGGCTCACTACAGAGTATCTTCAGGAAGAAAAACTTACTGTTAGTATAATCCTACGTAACCTTATAAACCACTTAAAACACACATAAACTTTTATAAATGGCAGCTTTTAAAGTTCTTTGGCCATGATCTGAAACTCCCTGGGGTTCCAATGCTCACTCTGAGGGTACAGGAGTTACTCTGTTTTGTATATGGTCTGTGCCCAAATTTACATAAAAGAGCAGAGTAGCACACTGCAGCCCCCCCCCCCACACCTCCACACCAGAGAAGCTGCTGTAACAAAGTAATTTGACACTTTTCTAATCAGAGACTTACCAGCTTCTGTATACTGCAAAGCACAAACAGAAATGTAGCACAGAATCCAATTAAGTTATCACTGTTTTACCTCATGGTAGACATCTTCCTCCCACCCTCCTTTTGTCTGTGAGGAGAATACATGCACTGTCCTTGGGAAAATGCTTCTGCATTGCTATCAGCATAAAAGAAGTATCTCCCCCTCAATGCTGAAGGACAACTTTTCTAACAATTCAGTTTATGAATGGTATTTTAGTGCATTCTAAATCACTAACACACATCCTGTCCAATATTCTTCAGTATCTGTGGGGTGTATGTGCGTGTGTATTTAAGTTTTATTTCAGCAGCTCCTCTAAAGTGAAGGTCAAACAGCGATTTTTCTTCATACTCAGAATTCACTTACACTGTCCATTCTGAACCCTTTTAAAATAAAGTTCTGAATTGCGCAATATAAAAAGAAACCTTTGCAAACAAATAAACTGCCACATAAAGCTTTAAGATTCAGTAAAACATCAGATTAATCTAGCTGTTTTCACTCGCCCTCCCATGGATGACCACTTCACTTTCACATCCAAGCAAAGCAAGTGGAATAACCCACAAAGTCAGTCCACATCTTCAGGAGGAAATTCAAAATCAGTCCCACACCTGGTTACAGCAAATATGAAGATGCCTTGAAAACATTCATTTAGCATACAGCCTTCTATGCTAGGGGTAATATCAGCCTCAGCTGCTGCTGTGGCCCCAGACAGCTTCTTTAGCAGAAAGGCAATGGGAGTTGCATCAAATCTGCCCAGTCTCTTTTATCAAGATGCCACCAAGTCATTTCCATGTCAGTTTTGTAGTTATGGCAGAAGTGGGTAATGGCCCATTATTTGTCATTTGAACGTATTTGACATAAGAATTCTTGCGGATGTTTTTGGATCAGAAAAAAGGCACAAAATGAAACACATTTACATAATTCTCCTTATGTATCCTGTGGAGGGCAAGGCGTGGGAGAACATGGGGAAAGTTGAGAAGTTAAAAGGAATTTGGGGCTTTTCATGGGGAAAAAAAGTCAGAAAGGAAATGGAACAGGGATATGAACATCTTTGTACTTTTGTTACCAAGGTATTAGGA
This sequence comes from Gekko japonicus, assembly GCF_001447785.1. Lineage (NCBI taxonomy): Eukaryota > Metazoa > Chordata > Lepidosauria > Squamata > Gekkonidae > Gekko > Gekko japonicus. Next base: position 440,297 of record NW_015165850.1, on the reverse strand, counting down.
CTAAACATTTCTGAAAAAGGGAACAAACTTTTCCATCTTCCAAAGCTGAACCTAATTTACTATCCCCACCCAAATAAGAACACCATCAAATTTGTTCCAATCCTGGATAAAAAAGCACTCAACTATTCAAATAGTTTAAAATAAGAAGGAAGTCAATACTTAGCCCCCCTGATGGAGAAACTAATTTCAATAAGCATCTCTGATTTTAAAGACCAGCTCATTTCTTCTAGAGCTCAACATCATCTTGAAGTAACTCGTGGTCTTCTTCGTCTAGTAAGAGATCAGGGTCTATCCCTTCAGTACTGTCAATTACCTCGCCCAGTTCCTGAACAACATCACTGTCAAGCTCATCCACCTGTTCAACCTGCTTTATCAAGTCCAAGTGGTCCACTGGAATCAAGGCAGGCCCAGTTGGCCCTGTAGTCCTCGCAATAGTAGCTGCCATTTCAGCTGCAACGGCAGCCTTCTGAGCTTTCTGCCTTTGTTGCTCTTCCTGTTGCCGGTGTGTTTTCATGTGGGCGTTGCGACTTTTGATTTTGAAAAACATCCTGGAGAAGATGAAGATGAAAGGGGGTGAGAGGAGATGAAAGCAGATTTCAGAGGGTTTCAGCATATTAGGAAATACTCACATATGGAGTTAATGTCCAAAATTTGGTGAATGTCAGTGGCTCCTCATGTTGGCTATGCTTCCCATTTAGCCAATGCAATTCCCTCACTCTTATGGGCCCATACCTAGAGAACACATGCTACTCTCCAAGCCAGTTTATTTCTTATCATATAAGGGAATGCTTGGGGGGGGGGGAGGTGTTTGTCATGCCAACCTTTTCTGTTTTTTTCTGTGAGGGTAGGAAAGTCTCTGTCATCAGTACAGTCCTTCTCCAATCCCCCTTTCCCCATTTTGGCTTCAGCTTTCACATCTGAGTGTACTTCTTTACAGCTACAGGGAATCATTCCTCCATTTTGCACTGAATACTCACAGTCACATTTAGGTAACTTGATGGAATTCCCTGGTGCGTGACAGAATTTTTAGACAATCACAACAGTTGCCTGGGATTCACATGTAAATCTTGAAAGTCACCCAGTGTTGGCCTTTTAAGAAGCCTTATGATCTTCATCAGATGTTTTGGTAGAGAATTTACGTTTCAGAAAAACAAATCAAATACTGATTGCTGAGACATGGCACCAGCTGAAAATGCAAGCTCGTAGAGCAGTCTGCTTCTTGAAATCCACAATGCAGGATCACATAGCAAAAGGAGGATTAGATTTGGCTCAGGACAGCTGAATGCCATCTTAGAAGACACCACATGACAACTTCTCCAGCGTTTACATGGTACAGTTACAAAGCCCTACTCAATATAGTAGCTTTTCTACCTCACTGATGATTTGTGTCCCCATGAAGCTTTTTTAAAAATAGAAAGCAACACACTACAGGTCTATCACAAGTAGAAAAGTACTCACTTGCCACATTCTTTACAAGGGAAAACTGTAGGGGGATCAGTCTCGCCACTTGTTGTACTGTGAGCGGGAGAGTTTTTGACAGAACAGTACTCATTCTGGGAATTTGGTTTCTGCTTGGTGCCAGGACCTCCATAGCGGGTTTTCACCACAGGGTTTGTACCACCATGAATGCGAGCATGGCCATTCAGGGCTTGTCTGGAGCTGAACATCTACAGGGCAAAAAAACAAAAAACACACCCAACACCACAGCCATAAAATGGCTCTTAGAGGCAAAGTACAACAGAGGAGTAAACAGTCAAGTACTTTGAACAGTTTTGATCCCCCCCCCCCTTTGCTTAAAACTGTAAGAGTCCTGCTGGGTCAGCTCAATGTGGACAAGCATCCTGTTTCTAACTAGAAACTTCGTATTTTGCCTGTAGCACCTGGCTGCACAGGGATACTACCTCTGGACACGGAGTTCCTATTTAGCTACCCACGGCTAACAGGCAACAAAACAAAAATAACAGATTTATAACAAAAAGAACACAAATGATCTCTCTCCATTTGCCCATGCAAATGAACAGGTCTCACTTTTTCTGACAGAGCTGGAATGAGGCTTGAGAGTGGATGCTTCATTAGGGTCTAGTAGCTCAGAATCTGGGCTGGCTGGGTGTATTCCACATCCCTTGGACATTACAGAGACCTTTTTCACCATATGCATTACATATTGCTCTGTTTGCTTCTGCTCTCACATGTAACCTATTTTTAGCTTCACAGCAAATCAAAGGTTGCCACTATATCTGAACTGACAGCTACGATTTACACTGGATCTGCAAACCAGGATGCCAAACTGTGTTTCCTTCCCAGTTTCAAATCATGGTTTGCAGGATAAGCACAAACTGTAGTTTGCCAGTTGGTGTGCTATGATTTGCTGCAAACCTGGCAATAGCTAGATAGATGGCTATACCTGACGGGATAACAGAGAGAGAAGATTCAAGCCCAAGAATCCCCTAGGCTCATTCATGTAGTGAAAAACCATTGTTTGCCATTATATCTGAAACAAGCACCAGTTCCCCCTAAGACACACTCTTGGGATCAAGGAAAATATTGTCCAGCATTCCACCTTCCTTCTGCTTGACCTCTCAGCCTCCACCCAGTTCTGCTATCCCTGCAACTGTCATTATAGAAAGAGTCCTACTGTCTGAAAAAAAGAAAGGTGAACTCTGTATCCAACACCAATTTCTGTACATGAACACAGCAGTCAAAGAACATACACTACTCAGATGTGCATGCACACACACACACACACTTCTCAGCTTATTTATATGTCATGAAATACACCTACAGCTCCGCAGTCTGGCATTTCACAGGTAAAAGAAGTCACAGGGATTGTGAGGCTCTGCAGGGATGGCAGGTTAATGGGTGCACCAAGAGTAATAGGTGGTGGGTCAGGAGAATTCTGATTTTCAATTTCCTCTTCTTTTATAGATTTTCTGTCTTCCTCCATTTGCTCTTCATCCTCCAAGTCCTCTTCTTCTCCACTTGTCTGAAAAGCATTTGGATTTTAAGGCATGCAGAACTGATCTAAGAAAATGTGGGTGAGCTTCCTTACACAAGAACTGATACTTGACTGGTGAAAGCAAACCCTTGTCAGTACACCTGGCCCTTGGAGATAAGCAAGTGAACCTGGGTCTCTGCTGTGAAATGAACCTACCCTTCTTCTACCTACAAACTGTTTATGTACCTTGGACATGTATAAGCAGACTCCCAAATAAAAATCTTATGACTTCCATTCTATATTTAGAGAAGGTATATTCCATGTCTCTTGCTTGAGGTGGTTAACAAAATACAAAGAATGCAATAAGATCATTAAAGCAAAAACTAAGAGTTACTAATAATAAATACGAGCCATTAAAAACAAGCTGGGGCATAGACTGTTAAAAACAGTTTAAAAAGATGTACCTCATCAGTTAAAAACCTGGATAAAACATGTTTTGGCCGGGGGCATAGAAGTAGGTACCGGGCAAGCCTCAAGAGGGAGGACATTCCAAAGGCAAGGTGCCACAACTGAAAAAGCCCTGTCCCTGGTTGTCACTCACCTTGCCTCTGCAAGCAGGGCCATGGGGAGCAGGGTTTGGGACAAGGATCTCCTTAACTGGTGGGCTGGACTGAATTCTACTACCTTCTGAGAAACATTTATTTTCTTGTCTGAAGAAAGTCTTTTCCCCTGCTTTCTTTTGGTAAAGGGGGAATGAGTCCCCCCCACAATGATTTCTTGCAAGCATAAATTTTGAGAGCTTCTCTTAGAAAAGGAAAGGGTATGCTAATACGGAATGTGGTGGGAGTGATTTCACATCCTCATTGCTTTAAAAGCAGGGTCTGTCTACTTCCCTGAACGTATCTTAGCAATAGGTGCTGGTTTCCCACATAAGAACATAAGAGATGCCAATGTTGGATCAGGCCAAAGGCCCATCCAGTTCAACACTCTGTGTCACACAGTGGCCAGAAATACCAGTGCCATCAGGAGGTCCACCAGTGGGGCCAGGACATTAGAAGCCCTCCCACTGTTGACCCCCTCCAAGCACCAAAAAGACAGAGCATCACTTGCCCCAGAGCCACTGATGGACCTCTGCTCCACAATGCATCTAGAGCACTGGTACAGCAAAGCAAAATAATGTGTGTACAACAGAGCCCCTATTGCTATAACTTGCACCAATTAGGAAAAAATAACACTTTCACACATACAAAGCATAATCTGGAAGTTTGAGATTCTTCTCCTAACAATGCTCACCATGCATTCCTCTTTTATTTCCACTTGGCGTGTTCTGTGCTTCCTTCCCAAGTGCATGATCTTCTTCCAAGTATAATAGTATTCCACACACTGTGCCACGGTCTTAGACTTCACCTGCAGTTGAACAGTAATTCAGATGTTACAACAAGTTTATTGTTTAGTATTCAATGCTCAAGCACATAGAACAAAAACATTAGTTGTTCATTGCTTGTGACAAACTGCACCACATTAGATGTTTCTGAGGTTGGAATAAAGATCAAATGTCTAAACTACTGACCCCCAGTGGGATGCCCATGGACACCATGATACTGACTTTCTTCTTCCTCAGAGTACTTCCTCCCCAATGCAAAAAGGGCAACAATGGCTTTACTCTAGCTCACTGGAGGTGTTACTTCAGAAGAATCGAGGAAGCATCACCAACCATTCAAATAACAGCTGCCTACATCATAGGAGGATGTTTGCCTTGCAAACTCCCAACATTTTGTCATTGGTCACACCACCGCCTCCCATGGCAGCCATTTTGTGGTGTCATCCACTAGCTCTTCTCAGAAATCCAAAAGTGCCCGCAGGGTCGACAAGAGTGGGGACAGCTGGTTTAAACTGTGGTTTGGATCTTACTGTAGAATTAGACACACACAGAGTATCCTCCTCCACTTCCATGGCCTTCTGCTACTCAAGGAGTTATCCTGTTTTATCCTCACAACAGACACCCGTATGAAGTAGGTGATGCTGACAGAGAAAAGAGACTGGTCCAGGGTCACCTAATGAGCTACTGATCTAAACCCAATTTATCTTAATCCAAGTTCAATATTCTGCACAGCTCTGGCTCACATTATCTCTCTCCCTCTCCAAACATTTTTTAATTCTAACTTCAGCATCAAATTAACATTCAATGTGCTTGTCATATTTTTAAAACAGCAACCCAACACCACCACCGCTCCCAATGATGGGATCTCTCAGACTCAAATGCATGAAATTCTTGTAGACAGGAGTTCCTGAACATTGTCTCAGTGATCTACCATTAAGTTGGGCTGTTGAATGAAAGGAACTGAAAACCAAAAGTTCAGAAATGGCAGAACAAAGAATACAAAATCATTTTACCATTTTCTGTACCAAAATGAAGTCCTTGCTGTACATGGACAGGGCTTTATTAAACAGTTTTCTTTCAAGGGGGGTCCACTTGTCAGAACCTGGGGAAAGAAATGAGGAAGAACATAATGTAGTTTTTATTACAAATTTATTAACTCACACCAAACTAAACTGGAGTCTATTAGCCATGCCCTGGAAGAATGTTTCTGTATGGCCTTGCTGAGATCACTTAAAATCCCAGAGACTGTTTACACCCTATAGTCTCAAACGAAGCCTAGGGACAATTTGAATACAAAGTCAAGGGAGAGAAAGGATCCCAAGGCAGGTGAAGCCTTCCTCCGTAGCCATCAGGGTTTTATAGCATTGGGGAAAGTGCAGAAAAGGGCAACTAGAATGATAAAAGGGTTGGAACACTTTCCCTATGAAAAAAGGTTAAAGCACTTGGGGCTCTTTAGCTTGGAGAAACAACAAATGAGGGATGACATGATCAAGATTTACAAGATTATGCATGGGATAGAGCAGGTAGAGAAAGAAGTACTTTCCCCCCTTTCTCACAATACAAGAACTCGTGGGCACTCAATGAAATTGCTGAGCGGTCGGGTTAGAACGGATAAAAGGAAGTACTTCACCAAAAGAGTGATTAACACATGGAATTCACTGCCACAGGAGGTGGTGGTGGCTACAAGCATGGGCAGCTTCAAGAGGGAATTGAATAAACATATGGAGCAGAAGTCCATCAGTGGCTATTAGCCACAAGGTATAGATAGGAACTCTCGGTCTGGGGCAAGTGATACACTGTATTCTTGGTGCTTGGGGGGGGGGGGCAACAGTGGGAGGGCCTTTAGTGTCCTGGCCCCACCGGGGGACCTCCTGGTGGCACCTGGTATTTTTGGCCACTGTGTGACAGAGTGTTGGACTGGATGGGCCATTGGCCTGATCCAACATTGGCTTCTCTTATGTTCTTACTTGCCCTCAAGGAAAAGTCAAGGTGTGAGGCACATGTGGTACGTCACAGATAAAGCTTGTGACAAGGAAAGAAAGGGACTGCTGCCTTTGTAAACATAACCAGGCCGCACACAGGAAAGAGAGGGCACAGGTGGCACAGACAGATGGTGTGGGATTAGAAGTGGGCCCTATTTTCAAAAGGGGGAGAAATGTTTCATAATTTGAAATTTTGTCAGGCTGTCTCTCGTGACTAGAAACAGAAAAACGCAGTCGTGAGTGGCCAAGGAGCCCCATTCTCTCCTATCTCTGGCTGCTTTGCTAAGTGGCACTAGACAGCTACATTCTTTCCATATCCTCACCTAGAAACTGAGACCCATGCAGAAAGCTATCAGGGGCCCCTTCCCCAGCTCTTAAGAAACTTACCAGCATAGTGATAGTTTGCCAGGGGATGAGATTTTGCTCTTGCTGGTTTCAGCAACAAAAGCATCTCCAGAGTAACCTGCAAGACAAAGACAGACAAAATAGATGATGCAGCATTCTATACAAACTGTTTGTAATTATTTTAACAATATATGTTTAGTGTCTCCATCACCTTCTCCCCTAAATGTTTAAAGAGCTCCACTTGCATTATTTCCACGTCATAACAATAGCCCAAGTAGGTCAGTATTAGTATGCCTGCGCTACTGATGGAAGAGCTCATGCTATAAGAGTGAGAGAATGTAGACCAATTTTGGCAATTCAGTGAGTATGCCTTCCTGTGAACACATGCACCATCCAGACTGGAGCTTATTCTTAAACAATTCCTAGAGTTACACGCAAAATATCATGGAAACCCTTACGTGTCTTTGTGCACCCACATGCTTGTTTCATATGCAAATGGTTTAAGATCTAGGGTTGGAGGCAGCATAAGGGTCTTGTGAGGGCCACAAAAGGATTTCTTGTCTTCCTGGCTCTCTTGTCCCCCCCACAGCAACAATTCCCAAGCCCAGGAATGTTTATTCTCTGGGTCACAGGAGGACCTGCATGGACTAATACTTGTACAGGTTGGGAGACTGCAGTGGGTAGGGGAAAGGAGGTGAAATCCCTCCTTTCTGCTTCTTCGGCCAGTGGACTCCATTCACAGAAAGGTTGGAATCAGCTGCTAGGTGGAGGGGAGAGCCACAGGAAGACATGCAGAGATCATCAGTGCCTTCCTCTGACGGATCACAAGATCAAACCCTGGGTATACAGTAATTTTCACAATAGTATCCCACTAATGGTAGTCATGTGGATGAATAGTTGTCTGCTGGTAACAGTTTTAGTACTTTTCTTAATTTTCTTCATTCATTTCCCACCTTTCTCTCCAGTTCTTCCCTCATTTTATCCTCACAACAACTCTGTGAGGTAGGTTAGGAGGAGAGGATGAGACTGGCCCAAGGTCATCCAGCAAGCTTCCATAGCAGAGTAAGGATCTGAATCTGGATCTGCCATTTCCTTTCTGTCCCAATGGCCAGGTTCCATAATCTAAGGTAAGGCTCACACCCAAGGTTTCAGAGAGTCTAATACAATTTAAATAAACAATGCAAAGAACATTCCAGAATCCAAGAAAATGTCAAAATGTTTCATTAACAACTAGCAGAAGTTGGAGTCCTATAGAAGGGAAGAGTCCTACCCATGATCCGCCCTGTGCAAGTCTCAATGCAGTTAGTTCTTTTGTGAGCTCTAGGCCTTGGGTGTGATCCAAGATGCCACATTGTCCTCTTATACAGGCAGGAATTCTTCCTACAAAGATCTTCCTTCTTGCTTTATTGTCCTAGGAGCAGTTTCCCTTTCCTGCCAGGGGCAGCTCTTGACCCATGAGGAACTTAGGTTTAGCACACAGTGATCTCTGCCCTTTTTGTCTTAAAGTGAATCTCTTATGGAAAACAGTGGTTAACTCTTCCCAGTTATCAATCACTTCAGCTGAAATACCTGGAGATTTGGGGGCTGGGCCCTGAGGAGGACAGGGTTTGGGGAGGGAATGCAATGGGGTATAATGCCATAGAGTCCAGCCTCCAAAGCGGCCATTTTCTCTCTCTCTCTTTTTTTAAAATCCCCCTAAGGGGGAGTTTTTTATTAATTTTTTCAAGAGACTACAAGCTATAACCGAAAATTAGGAAGGGGAGACTACAACTAAGGAGAAAGGGAAAAAAACACACTAGTAACGAAAACCCCAAGAATAGGAGATCATACCAACAGCTTATATAAATGTTATTCTTAATCGCTAATATTACTTTGAACACAGTCAGTTATGCTAAATTATTTATCTTTTTACCCATCAATCTGTTTAAGAAAATCCCCAGAGCATCCCATAGTTATTGTGTAATATTCAGGCACAATTCAGAGTCCTTCAGCCTTTATTTTGTCTTATCTTTTCTGATCCTAAACTTGTATGGACTTTTGAGGGCGGCCGCCCCCTTTTCAGAGAGAGAGTCCTCGTCAGAAGACACAGAGCCCAACTCGCCATCAGATTTGCTTTCTTCTTCTTCTTCTTTCTTGTCCTCAACTGGTTCCCCCAGCTGTACTCTCAGGAACTCATGTGCTTTAAAAGCAGAGTCAATCTTTTCTTTTTTGTCGTGGAGTGTGAAAATGACGTCTTCTGGAATTAGCCACCTGTATCCGATGCCATTTGTTTGTAGAAAAAGGATTAAATCTTTATATTTCTTTCTCTTCTGTCTTATTGCAAATGGAATATCTTTTAAAATCCTGATGTTATTGTCCCCAATTTTCAAGGGTGTTCCAGTAGTTGCTTTCAAGATAGAATCTCTCACGTGTCTCTTAGAGAATCTGACTACTATTTCCCCAGGCAGATTATTCTTCTTGATGTATGAGGAGTAGGATCTGTAGACCACATCCATCTCACTGTAAAGATATTCCGCTTTCAAATCTGTAGCTGGGGCTAATGCTTCACTCAGCAATTGCTTCAGATTCTCACCTTTTAATTCTGGGACCCCTTGGAACCGTAGGACCAGATTTGCTTTCTCCATCTGCAGCTGTAAAAGTTGTGATTCTTCCGCAGCTTGCTTCATTTCCAGCTTTTGCACCTATTTCTTAACTTTTTTAGTGTTGGCATCCATTTCCTTCACCTTCTCAGCCGTTTGCTCTGTTACTTTCAAAGACTCAGTCAATTGGAGCTGCTGAGACACCATACTCTGACTTATTGTTGACAACTGTTGTTTGATGTTAGTCATCTCATCCAGCAGAGGGCGCAAGGAATCTGCCAACATTTTAGAGAGCTCAGTGGTCTCTTCCCGTCGAAGGCTACCAACTGGTTTCACTTTTACAAGTTTGTCTTTGTCTGCTTTCTTCCCCGCCATCTTTATGGATTATTTACTTTTATAAAAGTTGCCAAAGTCTCTGAAATTCACCCTTACACTTATCCACGCTCTGGTAAGTCTCTTAAAACAGATTTAAATGCTTATTCTTCTGCTCCCCTCTCTTTATTTCGTGCTTTCATTCATGCGTTTGGGAGGGGTCCCTCCCCCGCTCGCTTTTTGTCACTCCGTAGGGGGGTAGCTTTCTTTTTAAATTCTCATGTTCGCTTTAACCCAACTCACAGTTCATTATCGGCCATTCGGCTACGCTCGGCATCCGTTTAATTCGCTCGATCTCCGATGCTTGTCCCGGTCAGCGGCTCTAAGTCCATTCGGACACTCAGTGGCAGGACCGTCGGGGCGGAGGAGCGCCTCAATTCTCCAGCATTGTGCCAGCAAAGAGGTCGCCCCTCAAAAACCCCATGGCTAGGAGTTTTTTGCCAAGGCTCCGGGGGGTGCGCCTACACGCTGGTGTGCTCTAGGCACATACCCGGGAGGTCCAGGAGATGCGTCTGCCTGTGTGTCGCCATAAACCGGAACTCTCTCAATCATTTATCACTTTGATTTAAGCCTTTTATTTGTTGCTCCCATGTACCTTCACAGCCCAAAGATGTATTTCTCATTGATTCTACTAGTCACAGGCTGCATTCCTAAGAACACTTTCCTGCGAGTAAGCCCTATTGGATAAGATAGGGCTTACTTCTGCACATACCTGCTTAGGAGTGCTCCCCTAACAATTAACCCCAATTCCCTGCACACAATATCAGAGAAAAGATAATGGGAATAATAAAAAATCTCAGTACTTATGAAGCAATCCAGCTTCAATAATACTTGTGTTTGTGTACTTGCAGACATGCATCAGCTTATGAGAAAGAATTTTCTGGGGAACCAGCTCTAGCCCAGCAAGGGATATTTGTACACATAAGCAATGTTCAATGTATATAGTTGAGACAGAGAAAAGAAATGACACAGGGCTTTTTTTCTGGGGGAACGCGCCAGAACGGAGTTCCGGAACTTCTCCAACAAAATTCTTTTTTAAAATGTTTAAAAGTTCATGAGTTTTCAGTATACAGATTGAAAACTTCATTTCCTTCTTAAGAGTTCCATCACCTCTTTTTCAAACAAACAAAAAAAAGACCTGACTATACATGCCTTTTGACATGGGATCTACCCCCATATATGGGAGTCACTAGCTGTTTGTAACAAGTTGCCCACAATTACAGTTGGACTAGGGTCACGGACGTCTTGTTTAAGTAGATAGAAAGAGAAGTCCTAGTTTTTTTCCCGGTATAAGAATTACACTAAAAAATTCCTAACATTTTGGACTATGCATAAACAGTGCCATCCTAAGCAGAATCAACTTCCATGGACCCTGCTTAGGATGGCATTGTAGGTATACTTCCGTGATCCTTTCCCCAGATATATTTCCTTTCCTAGACTGCAACTGTGGGGGCTGCAACTTCAAGTGGAACTGAGGCAAGTCAGGGGAAGAGGGAACATTTAACTCTTTTTCCCGTCACTATGTCCATCAGTGGCTATTAGTCGCAAGGTATAGATAGGAACTCTCGGTCTGGGGCAAGTGATGCACTGTATTCTTGGTGCCTGGGGGGAGGCAAGAGTGGAAGGGCTTCTAGTGTCCTGGCCCCACTGGTAGACCTCCTGATGGCACCTGGTATTTTTGGCCACAGTGTGACAGAGTGTTGGACTGGATGGGCCATTGGCCTGATCCAACATTGGCTTCTCTTATGTTCTTAAGTTTTTCCACTGAAATCACTGTCCCTAATTTGTGTTTAGCCTTGCTAGGGAAGAACTCCCTTCCGCCCCCAAGAGGTGGAAGACCATAGCTCAGCAGTGGCGCTATTTGGTGGGAAAGTGAGGTAGGTGAGAATTAAGTACCCCCATCCAAATTATTTCTTGAAATCAGTGTTCTAGCAGCTGCAATCTATAAAAGAAATAAATGCGGAGGGAGAAGGAGGATCACAGAACTATGTGTAAGATGGAGATCTGCCCATAAACAAGTATAATTCAAACAAAGCTGTAACGACATGGCACAAATCCAAGCCTCTTTCCACAAGAGATGTAATGCTTTCATCTTTGGCTGGCTTTCAACAGCCACGTTTAAGCAGGTGCAGGGTAACATTTATTGGATATTTGTGTTTTTAAGCACTCTGTTTTGTGTTATTCATTTTAGACCACTTATGTAATACACAAGGAGGCTAAAAGAGCACAAACATGTTTACAACACACTTTATAAAGCACAGTTTTTTTAAAAAAAATCAAAATCAAGGCCAAACAACAGCTTCAAACAACAGTAAAATATAGTAATAGCAGCATAAAACAAAACAAAACAGGACTTCACTCCCCCCACCTAATGCCTTGCAAAAGACAAACATCCTAACAAAGACTGAAAGCAAGGGAAACCAGGTGAGTTTGCCTGTGGTGGGGGCGGGGGGGGGAATTCTACAATGTAGGTACAAAATCCTCATTTTGCATGCCCATCAAGCTTACCTGCAACAAATCAGGCATGCAAAGCAGAACTCTGAGATGATCTGTGATCACACACAGGTTCATATATGGGTGGGTGTCAGTCCTTTAGGTTACATGGTCTCAAGACATTTAGGGCTACCACCAACACTTCACTTTCGAGCCCAATTCATTCAATAAACTTTAGACCATACTGTTAGGATATGCACTCCATGGTGGGTCACGCACAACCCTAGCTGCCCCACTGGTAGCTTCCAGATGTTTTTCAAAGGCAATTCCACAAAGAATGCATTTCAATAGTCCTTTCTACTCTACCCCTTCTGAAGTACTTGGAGAAGTAACAGCACCTTAGTCACAATTACACATGTTCTAGTAACATCCAGGTTGGGCTATTGAGATCTTCCAGCCACCTAAGTATGGGGTAGCTATCTGAGTATCCTAAACACAGTGATTCCCCAGCCAATGTAGGGTGGTTGTGTGTATCCCATGACATTATCTCTCATGGTCATGGCACCTAACTAATCACTGTTGTGCACTATGGCTTACTAAAGTGAGATGGATCTTGATTCTACATTTATGAACTTTAAAAACACTGCTAGAAATACCATAAAGATATCACAAAAGAAGAAAGAGATGATTGCTGAAGAGTGCCTAAAATCTCACCAACTGGTCTTCAAAAAAATTCTTTGAGGTGTCCCTGTCAAAACTATCTTCATTGTGCCTTTTAAAAATGTGATCAGGTACTGGAAAGTAAACTTATCTTACCATAATATCCCCTTTAGCCTCAAAAAGAGAATGTAAACCATATTCCATGTTGGTTCCTCCACCAGGTAACACACTTGAACAACACATATTTAAGAGTTCGTTCACTACATGAAAAAGATCCAAAATAATATCGTTAAATCACTTCATTCAACATGGCAGTGAGCGTATAAACCTGAAAGACATTTTGTAAGTCAAAAACAAACGATTCTGACAACCTCCATCTCATTCTGAGAATTGAGGGGCAGAACGCCACAGACAGGGAAAAGGACAAGCAAATAAGTACTTTGGTGCATCCAGCCAGTAT
>NW_015165850.1:318625-427106 GCF_001447785.1 Gekko japonicus | reverse complement strand
GCATGAGTGGCAGCAATAATCATTAGAATAAAGGTTATTATGGGATATGAGACTACAGAGATAGAATTTATTCAACTTTCATGCTATAAAGCAGAAGAGGAACAATAACCTGGATGGTACACCAGATGACTGTGCACAATGCACCATTCATTGTGGTACATTTAGATACAAATAACTACCCAAGAATGGAGGAGGCAGGCATTTATCATTTAAAGATTAAAAACTCCATTCCAAAGACAAAACACAATACCTCTTTGTTGGAAAGTGTCGTCTTCCAGTTCTGGCCATGGTTTCCACACTAAAGTTGCTTTGTGATCCTCTTTCCCCACTGAGGTTATGTCTTTAAGTTCAGGGATATTAGCCTGGAATCTTGATCCAATGTTGATACGACTGAGAACAAAGAAAGATACAGCAGGAAAGGATGCGTGCAAGCCCAAAGCAGGTGGAGCAATCTGACAGGAGAAAGAGTTTTTAAGAAGTCTGGTAAGGGACAACTACTTGTACACCTAAAGAAAGGGGAGGAGACAGAAGGCAGAGAGGAGAAGAAGGAAAAGCTAGACGCTTCTCAAAATGGAGTGTCTGCTGGTACTTTAAAATAAGCTGTTTTGTTATTAGTAAACAGACTTAATGTGGTGAAGAAAACAACTTAGCCCACACGCTGTTCTTGCTCCCCACTGCGAATACAGGGGTGTTCCGGGAAAGAGATGTCTAACTTTCCCAGAGCACTTTCTGTTCTCTCAGTTGAACTCTAAAACGCCCAACTGACAGTACAGGAAGTTGGTTTTCAGATGTGTCCTTACCCTTGAGTGTATAAAAATATAAATAGGTAGAAGAGATGTCATTAGGAACTTGGGAGTTTATTCTTTGTAGTGCATGCAAATACACTGAGCATTCCTAAGAAGAGTTACACCCTTCTAAATTCATGGATTTCAGCATGCCCAGAAGGATGTAACTCTGCTTAGGATGGCACCGCTAGACACAAAAATCCACTCAATATTCTACTTCAATTGTTCCAAGGGGTGAGCCCTGCCCCTAATACTGAGAAGTGAGGCAAAATGCCTTGACCCTGAAATTATTCACTGCTGCTGGATAGTTACTATAGTTACTAGGTGAAGCTCCTCCATATTTCTTAGGTGTTTTAGAATCACTCAGCACCTAAACGGGAGGTGGTAGAGAGCTCGGATTTGGGTAGTCTGATTCCTCCTATGAACCCACACGCCAGTTATGCTCATTGCAGCAATTGTGGCTTGCATTCTTGTCCCTGAAGGATGACACACCCATCTGCAGTTTGTTCTTTCATAGTCATGTGAAAATAAGGGTGCAATTCTAAGCAGTTCTATTCACAAGTAAGTCTCATGTTGTTCAGTGGGGCTTAGTCCCAGGAAAGTATCCTCAGGATTGCCACTTCAGTAATGAATTCTTAGTTCAGTTGAACACTATTCCATTAGAGTGCTATAAACAAACAAAAAGGAATCGTACCCTTGAGAACCAGGATTTTAATAATTATTTGAGCACCCTAAATGTGGTATCCAGAGTGCACACGATTTAAGAAGCACCACTGAGAACTCTGAACTTTTGACTGCATTGTGTCACAAAACAGAGGTAAAGCTCTTAAAGCGGTCACTGAAGCTAGGAATGGCTTCATTGCTTTTGGAATGCAAAGGGTTCTCTCCACAGTTCGCCACAGAATTATTTCATACTGGTCTCCCAACCTTCCATATGAACCATGGCACTTCAGATGCAGATGCACTATTAAAGCATCGTGCTGCCATGACGCCTCTTACTGAAACCCAAAGCCTGTCAGGAGCAGCTTCCAAAGCAGCACAAACAAATAAAGCTGGAATATATACTCAAGGAAGTTCTGACGCACACACAGGAGTGTTGAATGGATACACATGCAGAGGAATGTCTGTACCCTAGCCACTGTTAATGCCTATAAAACCACATTCTAGGAGTAAATAAAGAAGGGTCAGCTGGACTACACTGCATACTGAGCAATATGTATATTAAACGAGATGATAATCCTTACGGTTCTACATCAATGGTCTGTTCTCCTGGCCCTGGGGTCACAGGGACATTGCTTCCATCAACACTATCTGAAAGGGGGGGAAAGTAACATTTAAGTAGATGTTCCCTTCATTAGCACATTTTTCTTCACTTTCCACTTCTTCCTTGTATCCCCTTACAGAAAAAATATGGGCAAATAGGGGAACGGACGATAAGTGGTCAAATTCATGCTTTGCATGTGGCCAATTTCTGGCATCTCAATTTAAAATGATCTCAGAGAGTAAGTCTGGGAAAGACCATGGCTTAAGATGCCAGAGAGAGCTGGAATTTTAAGATGCATGAGGATGCTCTGTTGCTGTTTTTAATGGTGGACGTTTGCCTGTATACACAATGCCCAGGATTTCATGGTATTTTCATCTTTTACCTCTTTGCAAATATACTGGTTGTCTATGTAGTAAGGGGAGAGGCAATGGCATGGTATGGCCCCCATCTCATCAGATCTCGGAATCTGAGCAGTGTCAGCCCTGGTTAGTACTTGGATGGGAGACCTTCAAAAAAGGCTGCAGAGGAAGACAATGGCAAACCATCTCTACTTCTCATCTGCTTTGAAAACCCCTTGCTGAGGTTGCCATATGTTGGCTGCAACTTGACAGCACTTTACACACACACACACGTAGTAAGACATGGGCATTACGATCTGTTGACGGTTTATCTGGATAACTGCAGAGACTACTCCGCTGTTCTGTATTAAACAGCGTGGCAGACTAGTGAGTCACAGCCAGAGTAAATCACAGCATTTGATGCATCTGATGGACCAAAGGTCTGAATCAGTATAAGGCAGAGTGTATACATCCCGCCAATCGCTTCTACAGGCACCCATTTCCCCTTCACACATCAGGCCTCCAATACCCCATTCCCCCAAGAACAGGAGTAGTAGGTTGTAGCAGGAGGGGGGGAAGGCAGAGAAGCCACACTCTGCTGATGGAAATTTTGCCAGGATCCAAGCCCATGCTTTGGAGAAACAATTCCTAGCATGGCCTTGGTGCCTGAGAATTCTTTTAAGAATATTTCTATTTACATTTTTTAAAAGCTCATTCAAGGCCCCAAGGCAAGTACACTTTGTGCTTGTGCAAAAATGCTGAGCAGGTTTGAAGAGTGACATCTCCCAGTTCAGCTCAATCCATTACGTATTAAAGAAAAGTTCTGCTAACTGGACAATGAGCACTTACCCCTTTCAGTGGAATCTTGCACGTCTTCATTATTTCCCTCCCCACCCCTCCACAGCCCCTTGGTCTGACAAGTGACATTTGTCAGAGTATGGAAGGGGTAAGTGGGGCTGGAATTCATAGGTGTGTCACCAGAGTTCCCACGATAAGAAACAACAAAAGGTCTTTTCCCCTAATTATTAGAAAATAATTATTTCTTACACTTGTTCTGTTTAAAAGGGAAACGTTTAAGGATTCTAAGAGACAACTGAAGGTGAACTATTTATTTATTATTTAAAATATTTATATGCCTGCCTTTCTCCTGAGCATCACAGGACCAAGGCCAGTAACAACAACATAAAAACCATGTGATAAAACATACATTAAAAAACAAGGCATGGGCAGTGGAAAAAAAATCTGAAAACATCATATAGAAACCTAGAGCTGGAAGGGACCTCAAGGGCCATCTAGTCCAACCCCCTGCACAATGCAGGAAATTCACAACTACCTCCCCCCCACTCCCCCAGTGACCCCTGCTCTATGCCCAAAGGAAGGTATCCCCCCCCCCTTGCTCCGGCAGCCCCGAAAGCTATCTGGAATAACTCTGTTTTGCAGCCTCACCAGAAAACCAGGAGAGTAGAAGCCCCCACCCTGCCAACCTCATTCAGGAGGCTGTTACAGATACACAGAGTAGCCACTGAAAATACTTGAGCCTAGACTGTTGGGTACACAGTGCTGGAAAGAATGACATTGCCATACAGGCTTATGAAGGAAAAAGCAATCTTTCAGGAGTGTGGGCCCCAGGTCATAAAGGGCTTTAAAGCTGAGAAGCTGTCTGCCTTCTAAACCAGGGATGTCAAACATACAGCTAGTGGGCTAGAACCAGCCCCTGTGGGGCTTCTATCTGGCCTGCCAGCAACGGGCTCTCTCCTGCTTCCTCCCCTGGGGCTGCTGCATCTTTTGCCCATCTCCCTCAATCACACAGAGAGAGATACAAAGCCAAGCCTTTGCTCCATTGGCTGAAGTCCCCCCCCCCTTTGGGGAGGAAGGGAGGGAGAGGGAAAGACCAAGGGAGAGCGCTCGTGCACAAGAGAACAAAGACGGATTAGATTTCTCTGTGCCAATCTTGGATTTTAGTTTTTTTCAAAAATACCCTGTTTAGGAATTACAACACTTGGATTGGATTCCATTGTTTAATGTTCAATGACTGGAAGTAGATAGCTAAGTATTTAAAAATACATTTATGTTTCCAACACATCTCCCTCTCTCCCCTCCCACCTCACTGGCTGCTTTTCTTTTTTTTTTTAATAAAGGTTTTATTGGCTCCCCTAAAAAGGGGAGGTATTTCGCTTAAAAGAAAAAAAGGGAGGGGTAGACAGTGGGAGAAAGAAAAAGCTGAGTGATATATAAACTGGTAAATTAAACTGTTAGTAATGTCCAATTAATCTTCTTGGGCTTCTTCTGTGTGTTGCCAAACTTCTTTTCTTAGTCCTGTTACATGTATTCTCTGTTAGTATGTTAGTAATGTTCCTTTGAGATTCTGTTAATAAAAAGGGTCTCTTCTGTGAACATCCAGAACCGCTTCTTTGCGTGCTGGGTGCTTTTACTATCGCTGACGTGGAGGAGCTTCCTCTGTTGTCTCTGTTGTCTTCTCCTTCCGGCTTGTTAGATCCTCCTTCGGGTTGTTGTTAATACGCTCAGTTCATGTACTATAAATCCTCTTCCTTTCATGCCCCGGAGGTCCCCATTTTCGAGAATGGTATCAATTTCATTTTCGCTTTTATATTCGCTCCCAGACTCTCTATGGGTCCTCCTCGCAATTGTTGACTTATAAGCGCTTATCAGGCACTTCTCGCTGTCACAATTCCAACTTATCTTTTTTGCAAAACTCCCGTCGGATTCACAGCCATAAACAGTCCAAACATTCAACAGCCGGCTCTTGCACACAAACAAACGCCCAGACGGAAGTCCCTCCCTCCTTCTCCGCTCGCTTTTGCCCAGCTCCGACATCTTTTCTTTTTTGTTTACTTTTAGAAAGTTCTTAAAATGTGCTCCAGAGAGACAAGTTTCTCGCTTTCAAATACATCAAAGGAAAACATCACTGTCCGCTCAATTCATCCCCCCCCCTCCTTTTCTTTTTCGCTTGTATAGATGGAGGATTAACCTCTTCGCCTTTTTCGCTGGGAGGGGGGGGAAACAATTTTCAGTTCTTTTTCTCTGCATTTTGACAACTCACAGTTAAGCCGATCTTTTCTTTTTCTTTTCCACTTTTGCGGATGGTCGCTTTATCACTCGGTGACGTCTGGTGGCTCCGCTAAACCCCGTTCGGGGTCGCTCACGCAGCAAGGTCCATTGGGGCAGGGCATGGCGGGAGCCTCGCTCTCCGACCTCTCGGCCGAAAGAGCGACTCCCCCCTAGTGCGCCCTAAAGCGCCCCGGATCCGAGCTCCTCTCTTCTGAGGGGCTCGTTCGGGTCTCCGCTCGCGCGGATTCCCTCCTCCACCGCGGGCGGGCGAGGCGCCCTCGGGAGCGACCCGAGGAAGCGTCCGCCATACGCGGGAGCCAGACCGGAAGCCTCACTGGCTGCTTTTCTTCACATTAACCTCCCACACCTTTGCTCTCTTAACTCTTTCATTATCATCACTAGCACTGAGTGGATTTTGTCCAGTCTGAAATCAAAACATCATTTCACTTGGAGAGATCCCACTTTCCAGTTCTAACAGATGAGAGAAAGAAAGAAAGAAAGAAAGAAAGAAAGAAAGAAAGAAAGAAAGAAAGAAAGAAAGAAAGAAAGAAAGAAAGAAAGAAAGAAAGAAAGAAAGAAAGAAAGAGAAAGAAAGAAAGAAAACAGCACAGCTTGTAATCTTTATTAGCGGAAAGGAACAAGAGTCCAGTAACACCTTAAAGACTAACAAAATTTGTGGCAGGGCATGAGCTTCCATGAGTCACTGCTCACTTCTTCAGATACAGCTAGAATGTGAGTCCATCGGTCCGTATATCTTGGAGAGTGGAGTGATTTCAGATGCAAATGACAATACCAGGCGTTGGTAATGAGAAAAGAAACCTAGGTCTCAATTCAGTCCAGGAGGGTAGAAGGTCTTGAGCTTCGTTATCAGTTGCAATTCAGCAGTCTGTCTTTCTGATCTCCCTTTGAAATTCCTTTGTAAGTGAACTGCTACTATAAGGTCAGCAAATGAACGTCCTGAAAGGTTAAAATGTTCCCCCACTGGCGCCCCGACCTGGATAGCTCAGGAAAGTCTAATCTCATCAGATCTCAGAAGATAAGCATGGCCAACCCTGGCAAGTATTTGGATGGGAGACCTCCAGAGAATACCAGGGCCAGGAGGCCAGAGGCAGGCTATCAAGCCACTTCTCTGAATGTCCTCCATGCCCCAGGAGGAGTCGGCAGAGGTTGCCATGACTTCCAGGCACGGGCACATACACACAAATGCAAAAATACCAAAATATTCCCCAACTGGTTTTTGAATGTTGTGGTTTCTAATGTCAGACTTATGTCCATTTATTCTTTGCATCCTCCTGGACTGTATCCTCCTGGACCAAACTGAGGCCTAGGTTTCTTGTCTCATTACCAATGCTGATATCGCCATGCCTACTACCCCTCTGCATATCACACTTAATTAAACTTGCTATTGCCATTTGGCATCTGAAATAATCTTTATAAAGTTTATATCTCCAGTACATCATGTTACATTTTATGGCACACATGGCCTGGCCCGACACAGTCCCATTTATGTCAGATCCGGCCCTCCTAACAAGTGAGTTTGACACCTCTGTTCTAATCAAACACTAATACAAAAACAGTGTGAGAAGCAGAGACCAGAGAGCTAAATGTTCCATAAGCAATTCAAAATGACACTGCACAGTACGGAAGGGAGGCAACAGATCATGGTGTCAAAAATATGTTTATACAATCTACCATGCTTATAAGAGAACACAGAATACTTACTAGATCGGCAGAGAAGCACACGGGGAGTGGGTGTCAGAGGAGTGAGTGGTAGCTGGGGGTGAGATGCCCCATGAGAGGTGATAACATTGCTGAAGAGACCAGATCCTTGACGTACTGGACTGAGCATAGGAGGGGGGGTATACGGTGGGAGCTCATGAGTCCTATCAAGATGGTCACCTAGGATGCGAGGAGAGCGAAGCTGGCTTTGGTATAGGGTAGCGCCTGAATGCATGACACTGAAGTTGAAGGAAGGAGGTGGGATGAAGAGTGGCTCGGGTCTATGGCGGTATTTTCTCTTGTCTTGTGAAGGCTTGAAGGTCTCTTCAGAATTGGTAATGTTTTGGTGGTTTTTCCTACTGGGATCCTGAATGGAAGATTACAGCATTGAAGCAATTTTAGCGATAATGTGCTGGATTACATGCCTGTTACAACAGCATACCCCAGCCCCACCCATACTAGCTAACAAGCCTCTGAAATACAGCTACAGCCTTGATTTCGGAAAAGAAGATCCAATAATTTTGGGTATCTTTTCTGTAGCGCCCCTTCCCCCTGGCCACCTTTTTTTTTTTTTTTTTGCAGGGGTAAAAACAGTATTTTCATAGTTACTTTCACAACAACCAAATGAGGTAGATTAGTCTGGATAACAGTGGATTTTTAAGGATCACCTCAGTGTAAAACTCAAAGCTGGGTGAAGGTTGAAACCTCCACTCCCTAGCAACAAGAAGAGCATATCACAGATAGTAATTTGTGTACCCTTTCAGGAAATGCAGTCAGGGCTGTTTCCAACAACAGCATTCCTACCCTTGTATCTTAACAAAGAAACAAAACATTCCAAATTGAGTAAAATTATCACAATGGGCTAGAACATAACACCACAAGGAACAATCTCATCACTTGATATTGGAACCATCAAGTGATGAATGTACATGGGTGAATCAACCCTTGGTGAGAAAGAGGGCAACACTGCCAGATGGCTATGCTCATCTGCATTGTGATGACACCTGAAAGGTATTTTTGACACATCCAGGCATTTATCCTAAAAAAGGGACTTATTTGGCACCACAAAGTAGGACGGGCATGCTATAAACAGACCAGCCAGTGTCCATCAATCAATGATACCTGCTGGCATGCATCTGGACCCTAAGACCCTTTTCTGTTATTAGCCCTGTTATCTAGTTGTGGAAGCAGTCCTCTGCTGTGGACCGTGTTAGGTGCTTCTGAGCTTACTGAAATGCATTGGTCTTGCATGAGCAGAAGTGCCGAACACTGGAGGAACCTGATCCACAGCAGAGCACTGCCTCCACAACTGACGAAAAGGAATGCAAGCAGAGAAGTGGCTTAGGACCCCTGCTTTATCCAAATAGGAACACAGGCTATCATCACGAGGTTTATTACTTGCCTACAGACTTTCCTGTTACTCCCCAATTGTTTACTTATGAAAAATTTGACTGTCTTTGCCTGCTTGGCTCATGTTCTTCTCCGCCCTGACAGTCTGGATAGCCCATGAGGTAGAAATGAGATCCACGTGGGATACAAACCTCAGAAACTGGGTGTAGCAAAAATAATGTTGGGGCTCGGACACTCGCCAAGACTTGATACACTTGGATTTAAGACTCCATAATTAAAATATGGCCAAGGCTCACGCGTAGGGGAAACGAGGAAGTAGGCTGCAGTGGCTAGATAAATATTTCACAGCACCTATCAGAGTGCTTTGTTTTTATAATAATTAGCAGATAAAGCTTATTTACCTAAGATAGAAAATAGTGGAGAGGGGGAAATGTATTTCGAATTTCTCAAGGAGAAAATGAACTGGTTTTAAGCAGCAACAATTAAACAAACAAGCACAAATAAACGGGTGACACTGGCAGGCAATAAATCCCTTTGTTTTTGTTTAGTGACTGCTTAGGAACAGCCAGGCATTAAAAAAAAAAAAAGAATACAATGCTTCTGCATGACTAGGAAGTGTGACATGGATGATTCTGCATTTCCAAAGAAAAACATTTAATAAGAAGTACATTAAAAATGCAAAGGGATTTATTAGGTGCCCTTGGCATAGTTAGTGGCAAGAGAACACTCACAGAAGATGCGCACGGGCTGGCCGCTCTAGGGGAACGCGGTGGCGAGTAAGTCATCCTCACAAGAACAGGCATCTCATCATCTGAGACAGGCTTATCTTTGACATTGGTGGCACTGCTGTCAGTGGCCTGCCAGCTGGGATCGGGCGACAGGAGCTTTACAGGGACAGAAACAGGCATGACGATGGGCACAAGGCTATCCACCTCGGAGGGCGGCGGCGGCGGCGGCTGCTCTGATGGTTTCTCTCCTTCCTCCTGTGCAGACAATTAAAGGCTTTCAGCCTCAACCACAGATGGCCCCTGACGTATAGAATATTAAATGTGGCACAAACAACAAAGCGTCTTGTGGTTCTTTAAAGAGTAACACATTTACTGTGGCAAAAACTTTTGTAAACTAGAGCCCACTTTGTTCGGTGATACAATAAATATGTCAGTCTCTGTGGTTTTTGCTGCGACAGACTGAACACCTCTTCTGCTGTGGTAAATATAACGTAAAAAGGTACTTCCATCCTGGGCAAAAATGCCTCAGGACAAATAAGATATCTTCCCACGTCAAAGCAGACAGTACTTACTGGATTTAGAGCAGAGGTTTTTTTTTTTAAAAAAAACACCAAATAATAAGGGCCTACACAAGCGTGTTCAGAGTGAGGAACCTCTTTCACCTGAAGGCCAGCCAAAAGCTTAAGCAAAACTCTTAGGTCATTGTGATATCACATCAACATATCTCCAACTGACGGAGAATTAGCACACTTGAAACAAAGCTAGAGAAAGACACTACTTGGACAACTGCAAGGCCAGCTCAGGAATTATGACACTCTTTTAATAGCAAAGCAAAGCAAGCAGCAAACTCCAATAGGAAAGGGTGACAGCCAAGTATCAAAAAAGTTCCAACCTGTTTGAAGATGGGAGATGCCCGTACCCCTCCGTGAGACCTCATGTGGCCATTTAGGGCTGGTAAACTTTTAAACTCCTTTAAGCATACAGTGCACATTAGTTTACTCTTTGTTTCAGATCTCTCTGTATATGTTTCTTGACTGTGACCAGTGTTACTGTAAGAGACAGCAAATGAAGAAGATACTATTTTGATAAAAATGCTCAAAATAACATTGTAACACTGCTACATGTAACAGTTCTTCAACACACCACCACATTCCAGACTCTCTCAGGGGCTAACTGTGATGTGTTTGAATGCAGCAAATAAACTTGAAGATTAATTCTATCACCTATTTTCCCCAGTATGTACTGAACATGTAGCTTTAATATCAAGTGATTTTTGATGTGTATAAGAATCCAAAGTTGTGGGTCCAAAGTCCACTTATCCAGCAGTAAGCTATACTGAAATAAATTTTCAGGTGAATTTGTTTTGAACCAAGACTTCAATCATTAAATGTGTATCAGCCACAAAGTATAAACATCTACCTAAAACAGGGCTACTTTTCACATCAGGGCTACTCAAAAGATTAAAACAAGCCCAGACACAAATACTTGAAAGCTGCAACCTCATAAGTAATTACATGGAAAAATATTAACTGTGGACAAGATCAGTCATATTTAATCTACGAATGTTGAAAATATGTATGTCTGCAGTATTATGGGAATTAACATGATCTAAAACTCTACATTGTCTTACATAAAAATCTTTCTACTACACATTTTGAGTGGGCAAAACCTTGTCTTAAAAAGCAGTTCAGTTATTTCCAGAGAGAAATTATTTCACAGGAGAGGGATTTCCCCATTCCCCCCCTGTATTTTTCCAGGTTTTTTTTTCCTCCCAGGCCTTCACATCTCTACTTTTCCTCAAAGACATAGGCCCATCCTACTCCCCGCCAGCAAAATACTAGCAAAGAAGATTTCTCTCAGGTTTTGTAAAGAGTTACAGGACTATAAAGTCATTTACTATGAAGTCTTAAGCAGCTACATACATCTAAGTCTACTGAAGTCAATGGGGGGAAGCGGTGTAACTGTACTTAGGATCGCACTGTTAAGAACTATGCATGTGTAATGTCCTTACTCTGCTTAGAATGTCTGCCAAGTTATTGCTTTGTCTTACAATATGAATGGCCAGTGGGAAAACGTCATGAACAATACACCGTGTAAAGCTTTCATGTCATATGTTCTTTCTTAACCTGGATTACTGAACTTTGTCACTGTGATGAAAATGCTTGAGACTCCAAATTGCTCATTAATTGAGGGTGACATGGGAAGGTGGCTTACTGGCTCTTCAGTGGTTGGTCATTCTGCAGTCACAATGCATTCCTGATCCCCTGAGTGATGTGTGTGCTGTGCCCAGGGGTAATTTCGTAGAAAAAGAGGTGCAGGAGCTCATTAGCATAACTTATTTGCATATGCCACACCCCCTGACATCACTGGAAGTGTG
Organism: Gekko japonicus; assembly: GCF_001447785.1. Taxonomy (NCBI): domain Eukaryota; kingdom Metazoa; phylum Chordata; class Lepidosauria; order Squamata; family Gekkonidae; genus Gekko; species Gekko japonicus. The sequence continues at coordinate 415,476 of NW_015165850.1, read as the reverse complement.
TCAGAAGGCAACACCCACCACTCAGGCTCCACTGGACTGTTCTGGATTGCTAGCTATTGGGGGGGGGGATGCGCAGATCTGCCCTCACAGAGGAGGAAGAGCTTGTACCTGAAGGTGGGCTGGGGGCAGCTCTACAACTTACCTGGCTGCTTCTTGCTACTCATGGCCCAACTGAGGGCTGCTGGGAGCAGGGGGTGGGGTTTGTTGCATGTCCCCGCCCCCTGGGCTCCTTACTGCCGGAGCTCTGCTCCTGTGCGCTCCTGAAGGAAATGACCCAACTGTGCCCATTATTGTTCAAGAGAAACAGTAGAAGGAGGCCTTTCCTGGGAAGTACATGCCATCTGTTCACTACTGAAGAAGCACCAAGACCACTGACACCGTGGTCAAGAGTTTATCTGAAGGATTTCTGCTGAAAGGATCTGAATCAGATACGTGCCAGTGGACAAATAAAAGTGGTTTACATGCCAATAAAGGTAACTGGACTGAAAATAAAAGTGGCAGAGGTCATCCAGCATGTCGTTCTTCAGATAACAATGGTTCACTGTGAAGACGTGGTAAAACCTCTTCTGTTGACAGCAGCAATTCTGCCTTGCCACAGAAAAGGTCTTACAATTATCAAACTGTGAAGCATCCTGCAGTGACTCTTCTTAAAATCCATGTCCTGTATCTACAATGGAACTGTCTGTGTCATGAAACTCCATGCTGTGGCTGGCAGGAAGGTTTAATAAGTAAGTGGATAGGCCGTCCAGAAAGAATAGCTGACACATCCAGAGGTCTAGCAAGTCCGGCTGAACACAACACCCTTAGCTACCTAGAAGAAGAAAACTGTGAACAGTGCCTAACACCTCCTCGTTTAGAACATGGGAACTCACCAGATACTACGTTGAGAGGATAAGCCTCCTAGTTTCCTGCTGGAATAAAGCCAATGGGATAACTGGGTTCTAGAAATACCACCCCATCATTGTTTCTTTGATCTGTCCTTGGTCCACTAGCACTACTAAGGAGTCTACTTTCCACCAAATGATGGCCAGTGCCTAGCTTTACTGTCAACTTGAGAGGCAAGAGAATTCTGATAATTCATCCCAAGGACATCAACTGAGTAAAAAACAAAGTATAAATAATAAGCCCAAATTAATACATACTATAATCACTATATCGACTCTAATTAGCGAGAAGTAACAGCAATAACTGCCTGTTTTTCCACAAGGCTCAATTAATTAACCTTGTCATTCTGTCTTGCAGTTAATCAACTTTGTCATTCTGGTTGTGGTCCTGTAATCTATGGATCCACAAGTGTTGTCCCTACGAATGGCAGACTTCTTGTGCAGCCACACTGAACCAACAGCAAGACAAATAGAGGTAGGAATTCTTACAATATTCTCCCCATGAAATTTTCTTCTTGGATGGTGAGATTCTAAATTACTTGATCTCATTCCTAGAATAGCACCAACACACTGGTGCTCTGCATTAGCCTGGATTTCCAAATTTCATTCAAAAGTGCTGCATACATTGTCACTGTCTTTTTCTCTTACCTTTACACATACTGTATGACTTGTTTTTGCTGCACTGTTCTTTAATTTTGGTAATCCAGTCTGTGCATTGCTTATGCAGTGTTATACTGTTATTGTGTTGTTGTTTTTGCATTGTTTTTAAATTGTGCAAGCCTTGAATCTTGGCAAGAAACAAGGAAATAAACTGAATAATGATATAAATAAAATAAATCCACTCATCTGTAATTCTAATAATACTGTGGCAAGAAACTCCTGTTGATGGAAAGGTTAGACAAAGTGAAACAACCAAGAGAGAGAAGTGTGGTGGCAAAATACTGAAGACAAAAGGCTGAAATGTTCTAACCCAAAAGCTTCACTTTAGGATGGCAAAAAAGGGACAGAGCAGATGAAACACTTGCTTCACAGTTCCACTGGGGCAACGGCCACTAAATCTATCAGAGACAGCAGATGTAGATGGAACACCAAAGTTCTAGAAGTTTCAGCTGTTTGGCCTGTGCATAGGCAGATCCCTATGTTGAACTGCAGAGACGCCACCCTTGTTGGATTATTTCTTTAAAAGAATTAATTAGAACACATCTGTAGTTCACCATAAATATACCTTTGTTCAGGTGACACTGATTCGAGTGTGCTCTCGGATAGCTGGATCTGCTGTTACAGAGAGAAAGGAGAAACACTGGTATGTCAGCTTGTTGAAGGATTATCTATCTACACAATAGTTCAGATCACTCGCTCTCACACATTCACACATCATACTAAAAACCCCAGAATACAGATACTCAGATGAAAGGATGGGACAATACACATATGCAACAGATTAGCTCCTACTCATTGCCATTCAATTCAATGGGACAAAGTAAATGGACTTCTGTCTGGGACACAGCAAAACTTTTCTCTCACCCTGAACTCTGGTTTACCGACATGGAGTACGTTTTGCTCTACCCCAGTATCATCCCTGAGTGTACATCTTTAAGAAGAAGAAGAAGAGAGAAGAGATTGGATTTATACCCCGCCCTTCACTACCCAAAGGAGTCTCAGAGCGGCTTACAAACTCCTTTCCCTTCCCCTCCCCACAACAGACACCCTCTGAGGTAGGCGGGGCTGAGAGAGAACTCTTGACAGAAACTGCTCTTTTTCAAGGACAGCTGTGCCAGAGCTTGTGACTGACCCAAGGTCACATCAGCAGGTGCAAGTGGAGGAGTGGGGAATCAAACCTGGTTCTCCCAGATTAGAGTCCGCACACTTAACCACTACACCAAACTTTAACCTTCTCCCATATGCATGAATAGCTGCCATTCACTCATGTGAGAAAAACTAAAGCGTTATGCTTGGGGTCAATACGTTGAGAAAGAGACAGGGTGACAATGTGTCTCCCCATGCATAGTACATTAAAGCCACATTGCAACTGCCCCATAGAGTCTTTCAGTACAGGCCCTCCTTCCATGCATGCTCAACCAGTCATAACTGCAGGCAACTAACGTTACCTATTTTCATTTGGATGGTAGCAGATGTACACCCTACAAACTGCTGGGTAGTCAACTCAAGTCACAAAACTGATGACGTTTATGAGGAAGCATTGCCTTCATTCATTGGCCTGAAAGGGTTACACTTCAGGAGGAGGAGGCAGACAGCAGTTCAGTTTCTACTTTACTCCTAAACTTATCCCTTGTCCAGACATGCAAGAGAATGAGATGGTAATGACGTGATAAGAGCCCTGAAGTGGCAGAACAGACTGCACTGCTTCAGATGACAGGTGATGCACTCTTGAATATTTCTTCACACACACGCACGCGCACACTGTCCATGAATATAGAAAACTAGCACAGCAGAACGATAGGAACTAGCATGTACTTTTGCTTAGCAAGCTGGTTCTCTATTTGCAAGGAATTTTTAAACATGGTGGGTCTCCCCCCCCCCCAAATGTAAACTCTTATAATGCTCCAGCTGCAGACAAATGGTACAGCCCATCTTACCATCTCACTCTCCTATAGATGTGAACCAGCTATCAGCTAGAAAATGGTTTGGCACACCAAATTTTTACATACCTGAGTCCATGCTGCATTGGGGGACAACTGCTGGGTTCTTTTGCTGTTCATGTGGGTGCTCACTGGAGGTACGTGTGATTGCTGAGAGACACCAATAGAATTCATGTCCTGCTCTGCTGGACTCTCTGTCCTCTCTGCCCCGGGGAGCCCAAGATGCGAGTCCATCAAGGCCCGAGACTTGTTTTCACTCTGATAATGATTCTGCTGGCTGGTGTCTTCTGCAGTCTGCTGCTGCTGCTGCTGCTGCTGCGGTAATAAACTTTGTGGATACAAGTGCCTGAATGACTGTTGCTGTTCTTGATAGAAGTACTGAGGTACTGTTCCCAGCTGTATAAGCTGCACAGAAGAACCCCGGTCTTGGGAGAACTGGTGAGCCTCGTGCAGAGTCTTTGGTTCAGGATCTCTGTGATAGGGGGGAAGTTGCATTTGCATCTGCTGCTGCTGCTGTTGTTGCTGTAACTGTTGCATCATAGACTGTATTGGATAATACTGAGTCGTTTGCACTGGGCACTGTCGCTGTTGCTGCTGCTGCTGCTGCTGAATTTCATGTATCAGAAGCCTGTGCTGCCCTTGGTGGGCCTGTTGCGGCAGATAGTATTGATCCTGCTGCAGCTGCGGTAGCAGCTGCTGAGAGTGCAGCTGTGGCAAGTGGGCCTGTCCTTGGTGCACCGCAGGGTGCATTGGCATGTGAGCTAAGTGATGCTGGTCGTCGTAATACAGTGGTTGTTGGTGCTGCATGAGGTGCATTTGCTGTTTCTGTTGTGCACTTGCAAAACCCGGGTGGACTTGCTGTGGCACCTGCTGATATCGCTGCACAGGCTGCTGCTCAGCAGCAGGCTTCTGAGACAACAGCTGTCGAAGCGCACTGTCACTGGCGTTCTCCATCCCCGACGGCTGAGCCTGTACGACCTGGGACACGTTGTTGACTTGGATTCTCAAGTTCTGATTAGCAAAGACTTGGGTGAAGGAATCTAATTTATGCAAAACTCCACTGGTGATTTTCTGCGACCTGACCTCATTGGCCTGGGGGCACAGATGGTCATACCCATCGGCGGGCTCCCCTTGCCCTGCTGAGCTCCACATCGCATTCTGATTGGTCCTTACTGGGATGTGGTTGCCAGAACCCAACTGGGCCCAACACGTTTGCCTTGGGGGATCCATCAACCCAAGTGTTTTGGACCCAACATTCAAAGCTATGTTTTCTCTTGCATCATGAGGAAATGAGGGAGAGAGGGGAGAATCCTGAGATGCATCCATGGCTGACGCTCCATAGCTGTGGTTTAAGGGTGCAAGAGAATTTAGGTGCTGCTGCTGGTAATATAAACTTTCACTGTTGTTAATGACATGGTTCGCTTTGTACATCTGCTGATCCCCCATTTTCAGCACCTTTCTTCCGATCGAAAACCATTTATTTTCCGATCAAAAACCATTTAAAATAAAGCCAAGAACAGTAATCCCTGAGAGGTATTGAGCGTGCAAAACTGAAGCTTGAGAAGTTACTTAACTTTTCGGCCGATCCCCTTGCGCTACAGAAATAAATTCTTTTGAGACAGTCATTCCACTTTGAGGAGTGGGGTGTTTTGTGTCTTCATAAAAAAGGCTTGCGTGAACGTAATAATACACTTAGTATGCTCTGGAGACCTGGGAAGTAAAAGGAAAACACTATGAATGTTCTGAACAGCAGTTCCATTTACAATAATCTTATTAAAATACAAACTTACTTGTCTAAGTCTCTGTTATCACACTACAGAGGGCTAACCACACATCATATAATAACCCATATAACAAAACCCCAGAGTAGCAGTTGCTGTATTTTTAAAGTCACTTTGGGAAAAGGAAATTTGGAATGAAGATTGAGCAGGACAGAGGGAATACTCAACCCTACTCTTACCCACCATTTCTCTGCTCTAAATCCCACCCCAAAATGGCTTCCCCTCCTCACAGGGTTACAAATATGTGTCCACCCTCTCACATGCTCAACAATTTATTAAGCTGAGTTACTTCTCAACATGCACCAAATATGTATTCTATAAACTGGTGACACTCCTATACCCAATAGTTAGCTATATCAGCAAATAGCTATCCCTAGACCCAATGACAATCCCAACACCTATAACAGCAGCAGTGCAAATGTGCCCAATCCTGAAAGAAAGATGACCACTGATTGCCTCAGGTATTCCACAGTATGAGGTCCAGGGTCACCAAGAAGGGCAACCTTCATGCCTTCCACTGGGGACATTAAATCTTCATTCTGAAGGGAAACTGAGGCAAAGGTATGGGTCAGAAGCATAACGTGCTTTATAGTATAACAGTCATGAAAGAGCCTTGGAGGGGGAGCCGTTTTCCCTCTGAGGTAGAGGACATCTCCATGGGTTATTCCCACCGTGCCTTTCAGGAGGCAGGAAATAGTTTTTTCCCCTTCCTGTTGGAGCCTCCAGAATAGCCCATCCTCAGTTCTGTTCCTGCCTCAGTAGGGAGCAGCAGCAATCCTTGTTAGGCTTTAGCTGTAGTCTCTTTCGTTTTCCCTTTTTTCTTCCTTTTGCTGGTCTACCTTGCCCTTCTTTCTATTTCTTTCCTTTTTTCTTCCCTCTGCTCCTCTCCTTTATTTTCTGCTCCAGTTTGGAGCAAAGTTGCAAGGGGTCTTAGACCTGAAGAGAGGAGCTGCGGCAGCCGCGATGGCGGTAAAGGAACTTCCCGAGGAGTTTTCCTCGGGCGACAAGGGACATGCACTTGCCGCATTGGTGCGCAGTGATACCAGGGCCAATCTGCCTTCGCGGCTAGATTGTGCGCCCCAACTACTGTGGCTGGCCCGGCGGCGCAGCACGCCCAGAAGCGCCACCGGCAGTTTGAAGAGCACAAGTCCACCATTTCTTTGGTGCGCTTGCGGGCCGACGGTGGCCATTTTGAGGGTCTGGCTTCGAGCCTTGGTACCCTCCAGGGAGCCTCTACAGGAGCCGCGGGGGCAGATGGTGGGCGGCTATGCCTCTCCCCAACCCCTTTACAGCAGCAGGAAGACTCTGCGACCGGCTCACAGAGGGGTAAGTCCCCTGATCAAGGAATTTCCATCCAATCCTCTGACCTTATGGCCACCATCCGGCAAACTATTCAGAAAGAGATGGCCCAGCTTCGACCCAGGGTCCCTGCTTCTCAGGAGCCCTCTCCTCCAGGTTCTTCTCCTTCCGGCTGGCCAACTAAGGCAGCAAAAAAGCCCCCCCCCCTTCCCAGAAAACCAGTTGAGGAAACTTGGAGGGAGGAAGTGGAATCCACTGTGTCTTCCCTAGAGGACAGGGAGGGGGGTGAGTTTTTATCCAAGGAGGAGGAAGAGGAATTGAAGCTTCCAGAACAGTCCAGTCGCTTTTTTAAGGCTGAGGATTATCAGTACTTTCTGACTAAGGCCATTAAGGCACTTGAGTTGCGTGATTTGCCACCTTCAGAGTATCAGAAGGTGGCCAGAGCAAAATTTAAGTCCAAATCTGAAGGCAATTTTGATTTTTTTTCCTCCAGAGGAGTATACAGGGAAGATTTTCCCGTTCCCTGAGTATTTCGAACATCAGCTTAGATCAGGGTGGGACAAACCCATGGTTAATAGGCAATTCCCAGCATTTGCCAAAAATTTGCATGTACTGCCTAATTACGCTGAGTTATTGCAGATGTTGCCTGTTGATGGTCCTGTGGCAGCGATCCAATCGTCTGGTCTTCTGTCTGAAGACGGTTCGGGCAACATCAGGGATTCTACTGACAAAAAGGTGGAGGCAACGCTCAGAAGGATCCATGAGGTGGTCACCATGATGGTGAGAGCAGCATCCACAGCATCCATCGCTTCTAGGGCTGCTATAGTCTGGGTGAGGAAGCTGATCCAACTCATTCCAGAGAACAATCGCATCCTCAAGGCTAACTCCTTTGCAGCAGATGCCACTCTGGACATTATTTCCTTTGCATCCAAAGCCACAGCGTCCACGGCAGTAGCTAGGAGACTTCTTTGGCTATGGGCGTGGCAGGCCGATGCCTTATCCAAGTCAATTGTGATGGCTTACCCATTCCAGGGAGATCATTTGTTTGGTGAGGCCCTTGATGAAATCCTGGTGGAGACCAGGGATAAGAAAAAGGCCATGCCCAGGTCTCTCAGACGCTCTGACAGGCGAAACCATCAGTCCTTTTGTTCCCATCACTCCTTGCCAAGATTTCGTCACGACACCAAGAAGGCACCCTGGGAGGCATCCAAGCAATCTGGCAAGCGTGGTTCCTTCCCATCCTGGTTTCACAGATTTCCCTTCAACAAGAATGACAGAGGAGATAGAGACGCCAAGCCCAAGCAGGCATGACTATCCTTCTTTTCCGGTCGGGGCACAGCTACTCCATTTTGCAAAGACTTGGTCAGAGGCACAGGCGGATGCCTGGGCAGTGGAGGTTGTGTCCACGGATATTCAATAGAGTTTCTGCATCAGCCACCAGAGAGTTTCCTGAGATCCTACGCAAGCAAGTCCGAGAACAAGAGATCCATTATCATCAAGGCTGTGCAAAATCTGCTAGACATCAAGGCAATCGAACCAGTTCCCCCTGGGGAGAGAGGACAGGGTGTCTACTCCATATTATTCATGGTCCCCAAAAAGAATGGAGAGTGATTTTCGATCTCAAGTTCTTGAACAATTTCATCCAACTATGACACTTTCGTATGGAGACTCTGAAGGCAGTAGCGGACGCTATATCTCCAAATGAATATCTGACCTCCATCGACCTTACGGAGGCATACCTTCATGTGCCCATTCATCAGGCTCACAAACGGTTCCTTCGTTTTTGGGTTTACAATCTCCATTTCCAGTACAGGGCACTCCCTTTTGGCCTTTCCACAGCACCCAGGCTGTTTTCAAAGTTAATCATCAATCCTGTGGTACATCTCAGGAGTCAAGGGATCCACGTCCATCCCTATTTAGACGACCTGCTGGTCCGGCCAGCAGTCAGACGAATCTGTCAGGAACACTGAGAGGACGTTACAGTGTTTGCAAGTCACGGATTTATGGTCAACTTCGAGAAGAGTTCCCTGATACCGGTGCAACGTGTCGAACATCTCAGCGTTGGGATAGATACTGCTCGCACTGCTCTTTTTCTTCCACTGGCCAAAGCCAAGAAGATCAAGTACTTTGCCTCGAGGGTTTACTGCAGCAGGGTCTCACATCTCATGGAGTTGGCCAGACTTCTGGGTCTGATGATTGCCAGTATCGACATGTTGCAATGGGCCCGTATGCACGCCAGGCCACTGCAGGTGTTCCTCCACCCTTACCAACTCTTCATCATAGAGAAAAAGGCCATCAACCTTCAGGTACCCCTCAAGGTCAACAAGAGCCTTCGGTGGTGGACAGACATGGATAACCTACTGACCGGCAAGATCTTCTACGTCAGTCATACCAGGGAACTATTCACAGATGCCAGTCTACTGGGTTGGGGGGCAACGCTAGAGGGCTCTCCAGTCCAGGGGACTTGGCTCCCAACCGAGAAGACGCTCCCTATCAACCTCTTGGAGCTCAGAGCAATCCACCACTCCCTGATTCACTTCTCCTCCCATCTGCACAATCAACACATTTTGGTGAGGACAGACAACATGTCCGCCAAGGCTCACATCAACAAGTAGGGCAGGTCCCGATCCTCACAGCTGCACAAGGAGGCAATGAAGATTCTTTCCTGGGCAGAGAGGAACGTTGCTTCCCTGAGGGCAGAGCACATAAGAGGGATCGAGAATGTACAAGCGGATTGGCTCGGCAGAGAGACCATTTAGGAGGGGGAGTTCGCGTTTCACCCAAGACTCTTCAACGCACTGGTACACCACTTCGGACATCCACTGGTGGATTTGTTCGCATCTCCAGAGAATCACAAGATTCCAAGGTTCTTCTCCAGATATTTCCACCAGGAGGCGGAGGTGACAGATGCGCTCACGACGACGTGGCTTGATGTATGCGTTCCCGCCGTTTGTTCTGATCTCCAGAACCATCCGCAGAGTCAGGGAACTCAAGGCAGAAGTCATCCTGGTGGCTCCGGGATGGGGCTGTCGGCCGTGGTTCTCAGCTCTGCAGGAGATGTCAATCCTTCCACCACTGACGTTACCAGTGTCTCCAGATATATTGTCTCAGGGTCCAGTGTGGCATCCAGATCCAGCCTGGTTATGTTTGACTACATGGAGATTGAGCGGCGCAATCTAGCAAGACAAGGATATTTCCCTCAGGTCTTGGACACTATATTGGCATCTAGACGTCAGTCCACCATCTGCATATATAACACCCAATGGAAGGCATTCATGAGATAGTGTAGACGCAAGAGTGTGGATCCGTTGTCACCTTCAGTAGCTTCTCTTCTCTCGTTCCTACAGGAGGGATTGGACACAGGTCTGAAGTCATCTACTCTTCGCAGACAGATAGCGGCATTGTCCACAGTCCTACCTTCATTGGAAGGCTTCAAGTTGACCAGACATCCACACATCCAGCTTTTCCTGCAGGGTGCAACAGTTAAGTCTCCACCACAGGTACATCGTTTCCCGATGTGGCGTTTGAACACAGTGTTGAATGCTTTCACCAAGGCCCCGTTCAAACCTCTCAGGGAGGTAGGGCTGAAATGGTTGAGGATGAAGACGCTGTTCCTCATTGCTATCACATCAGCTAGGAGAGTTTCCAAACTCGGAGCTTTGTTAGTAAAGTCGTCCCTCTGTGTCTTTCATAAAGACAAAGTGGACCCGACCTTTCAGCCAAACGTGGCTTCCACTTTTCACCTTTCGCAGGAAATCTGTTTGCCTACTTTTTGCCCTCATCCCAAGCATCCAAAGGAACATCTTTGGAATACTTTGGATGTTAAAAGAGCACTCAAGGTCTTTATTGCAAGAACGGAGGCTTGGAGGAAGACGGAGTCCTTGTTCATCAGTATTTCTCTGCAGCACAAGGGAGAGAAGATGTCGAGGTCTGCCATCAGTTCGACTCTGAAGTCCTATATCGTAGAGGCCTACCGGGCATCGGGACTGGAGTGCAACTAACGCAGCACTTGCCAACAGAGCTTCGGTGGAGCTCCTCCTCATCTGATAGAAACTCTCCTTCCTCCATATCCCTCAGTTCACTCTCTTCAGCCTGTGAGAGGTCCCAGTGAGGGTAGTCCCTCAGCGAGGAATTATGGTCCTTTCTAGCAGCCTTAATTGGCCATCGAGGTCTTCCCTACTCTGGGTATGGTCTGTCTAATTCTCCCTGTGGATATTGACTGGGGGAAGGTTGAGAGGGAAGGTGGGTCCCATTCCCCATGGAAGGGTCCCAGTGGAAGTTGACTATTTCCTCCCACATCGCTTGTCTGAAAACCTGCATAACTTCAGGTGTAAAAATGGTATTTCCACCCCGGTCGGGGTTACTCACAAGTAGGCCCATGGAAGGGCTGGCGTCTTGTGAAGGAGGCGTCAACGCTATTTGGGCATCAGGAATGTCCTGTGCGTCCTCGACATCCATTTGCTGGCTTATGGCAGCGGTGACAGCCGCCCCACAGCCTTTCCCCGCTCTTTCCAGGGGCCTCCGCTTCGTTGCTGCATCCAAGATGGCGCCCGTGGCAAGCTCCATGGCCGGAGAGAGAGGCCGCTTTTTGGCGCGCTTTGTTTTCTGTGTGGCAGGGCCCGTGGCAGCGGCGGAGGAAGAAGTCACGGCTTTGCCTTTACATGGCTTAGACTGGGCCGCTGTAGACGCTTCTTCCCTCTCAGTCTCCGAGAGGAAACCATCTGAGTCATCCCTGCCCGACATTCTTCAGCCGGAGGGTCGGGTAGACTGAGGGATAGATGAGAGGGGGAAGAGAGGAGGCCAGCAAGGTCAGACGAGCAAGAGGAGAAGCGGAGAGGAGAAGGAGGTGTCTCAGAAGGGTTAAGGAGGTTGAAAGAGTTGAGAGATCAAGAAAAGAGAAGAAATAATCCTGAAAAATAGTCTGAAGGCACGAGTGCCAACTTCGTGCTGCTCTCCCTACTGAGGCAGGAACAAAACTGAGCTTGAGGGGTGTGTCCCACCAAGAGGACAGGAAGTGAAGTTTTGGTTCCTGCCTCCCTAAGGATAGGGTGAGAAACACCCATCAAGATGTCCTCCTCTCAGAGGGCGAAATTAGGTTGTTTTACTTTGGTTTTGCTTTGACTTGCATAGCCAGCCAGTGAACTCATAACTTGTTTCTTTTTATATGAATTTGTACTTTTATCCCACCCTCACCCTATTTGCAAATCAATAAAACAAGCCTATACCCTCTCGCATAATTCCAAGTGACAATCAGCTCAAAAATAGTAATTACAACTCTGAAATTGTCACGCTTACCTAACGTATATTATGTTTAAAACATTTATATGCTCCCTTTCCACCCAAATAGGGTCCCCAAAGCACTGAGCAACAAGATCTATAACTATATAAACATACAAACACAACCCAAGCAGGGAGGAGGGAGGAGGCACAACAGAAGTTTACTGGAGTTAAGCCAAACAAACAGACCTGACAGATGACAATGAATGAGGGAAACAGATGAATTTCCTCCCCTTAATTTATCATGCGCTTTAGAAACCATCCCAGGCTGCTGACAGCCAAGCAAGACCTATCTTTCGGCAAGAGTGGGTAGATCTGCTGCCTGAGAGGCCTTCCTGGAGATGCCTGAGGCTATTCAAATCATACAGACCCACTGAGCCTTGACAAGTGGTCAGCACTGTGTCACAAGGGCCTTGTCCACAGATCCTTGTGATCTCTTCCCTCGCATTGTAGGTCCTAGGCTTCAGCCAACCTGGAGCAATTTACTAAAACCTCACCCATAATTCCTTTCTTCAAGTGACCCACCAGTCCTGAAGCTTCTCCACTTGAAGGCCAAGCCTCCTCATGATTCACATTCCTGGGAAAAAGACTAACATCTAATGGCATAGTAATTCTTTCCCTTTTTATAGGCCACAGACTAACCAAACAGAGAGCTAAAACCAGAGTTACGCCCATTCATAGACAACAAGGAGGCAGTAAACAGTCTGAAACATAATATCTTGCCACTGGAAGACTCACTGTAAGAACACTGACAATCTTTGATTAAAAAAGAGTTACAGCTCTATAATTGTGAATAAGCATTGATGGTCTGAGCAAAGGGGGAGAAAAAGGATTTTTTAATATCCTCTCCACATTAAAATTTTACAGAAGATATTGCTCATCATCTCAGGAGAACCATTATGAAAATCAAAACAAAGGCTTTTTAAAAGAAGTAACTAATGCACAAAGCACTCCCTGTAATTAGCTCCTGAGCATCAGATTTTTTTAAAAAAACCACAGCATTATTGTAAAATAAGATGACTATATTAATTTCTAACTAATTGCATTTGAGCAGTTTCGTGCAAGAGAGATTTTCTTGTGGCCGCAATTGTTCTCAAAGAGATCCAGCAATTCTGTTCTATGAACTTCTCCTATTATATTTTAGCCAAATTGCATCATTATTTTCCCCAAACATACTTCAAATAATTCTCACTGCAGAGAGTGACGCATTAACACAGATAAGTCTAGGGGACTATTTCCAAATGATGGGGAGAAAGGTTTTAGGAATACAGAGAAAGACACAAAATTCACGTTTCAACACTGTGTAAAGGATGGCTTTAAAAAGAAAGCCCATCACCAGGTTCTAACCTATATCTTAGTCTAACTATGGATAAAACCCACTTGTCGGAAGTGTAAAACTGAGCTAGCCTATCTCCAAACTAGCATGAACCACTGCTAGTCAGAAGGAAGATTTTTGGGATGGGGCTGCCTCTCTAGGAAGAGGGGGTTGGTGTGTAAACCTAGGTCGGCTGGAACACTTACACCTATGATACCCCTGCTGTGGGGTAAACTGTTTAGAGGTAGGATAATGGCCCCCCAAAGGATTAATGTAGCAGTAATCCGTCTGGTAAGGGTGCCAGGGCTGCCATACAAATGGCCTCTGCTTGAATTGGGACAGGCCTGGTTGTGACACCCCCCAATGACTTAGCCGTCTGCTTGTTTTTCTTTATCAGGGACAGTGTCTCATCAGTCCTGGTAGAGAAGAGCATCGAACCCTCAAAAGGTTAGTCCTCAATTTTGTGCTTGGTCTCTACAGGCAACACTGTTGATCTTAACCAAGCGTGGCATCTGAGTACAACAGAACTTGCATGCACGTGCCGCAGAATCCTCAGAATGCCAATCTGCATTAACCTGCTGCTTCGATGGTTTGATGGCCTCGGTATGTAGAACCTTAGCAAGGGGGCGCTTGTCCTTGGGCAGAAGCTCCAGGAAAGGCAAGAGCTTCTCCCACAAGAATAGCTGGTGTCCAGCCATGATGGTCTCATAGTTGGAAATCTTGAACCCAAACACAGAAGAAGAATAAAATTTCTGTCCCCACAATATCCAGCTTTCATCCCTCTCTATCTGGGGGAGTGGAGTCGTAAGCCTGACAGTCTTTAGGTTACATTTCTTCCATTACCAGAGAAGACAGTGGAGGCTGAGTTGTTAAATAGTTAAAAGGCTCCTTGTTGATTCTGTAAAAATGTTCCACTCTTCTAGACGCGGGTTGGAAGGATGCAGGCTTTTGCCAAAGTTCAAGACCCTCTAACAATGGAAAGGCAATAATACTGGGGGACTCTAAATAGAGGCAACTTGTCCTTTGGTTTCTGTTGAGAAGTAATGACTTCTATTTCAAGGGATTGGGACATATGCATCATCTGTTCTCCATACAACTGCTGGTTGACCCTGGCCTAAGGGACATCTGCTTAACCTCGACCGAGGCCAGGGCCTTTTCTGCCCTGACCCCAGCCTGGTGAAACATGCTCCCATCTGAGATCAGGGCCCTGTGGAACTTGTGACCATTCCACAGGGCCTGTAAAACCGAGCTGTTATGTCAGGCCTTTGGTTGAGGCAGCGGGCGTCCAATAAAATCTCGCTCCCCCCCCCCCCTGAAGTTTACCATCTTTTTGTGGCCCAGATTAAGAAGAAGAAAATGGCATTAGCTTGAAATCTATGCATACGAATAGTGTGACCTGTTTTAATATATGTTGTTTTATACTGTTTTAATTTTTTGTAATTGTTTGTTTTTGTTTCCCCTCTCCTCCACATGCAACCGCTGGTGTGACCCTGGGTCAGTTACAAGTTCTTTCAGAGCTGTTTATTTAGTTATTATTTATTTATTTGTTAGAGACTTTTACGCCGCTCTCCCGCCGAGGCGGCTCAGGGCGCCTTACAATGGTTAAAACCAGTATACAATTAATACCGATTGTCACATCTAAAACAATACAAAGCAATACAATAAATACAACTTATTAAAATTAGAATGTAGTGGCATTTGTTATAAAGTGCTAGTGCTTATGTGGGATGGTCAGTGTGGCCAGGACTGTTAGAACGCTTGTCGGAACAGCTCGATCTTCACCACTCTACAGAATTGTTGAAGATCCCGCAGAGCTCGAATTTCATTTGGGAGCTGGTTCCATAGCATCGGTGCAGCTAGGGAGAACGCCCTGGTTCTTGTTGCTGTTAACTTAGCATCCCTAGGGCCAGGGGGGACCAAGCGATTTTGTGTCTCGGATCTCAGTGCTCTCGGGGGAACATACAGGGAAAGGCGGTCCCTCAGGTAGACAGACCCCAGACCATTAAGGGCTTTAAAGGTCAAAACCAGCACCTTGAAGCGTATCTGGAACGCTACTGGCAGCCAGTGCAGCGACCTCAGCACAGGTTGGATGTGTTCCCTCATGGGGAGATCCATCAACAACCTGGCCGCGGCATTCTGCACCAGCTGCAGCTTCCAGAGTTGCCCCAAGGGCAGCCCCCATGTAGAGAGCATTGCAGTAATCCAGCCTTGAGGTGACCATAGCATGGATCACTAATGTCAGATCGTTGCGTTCGAGGAAGGGGGCCAACAGCAGCAGCACAATCTCCCATTGTATCCTATGACCCCACAGAATACAATGGAAAGATCCCGCCGGCGTGGAAGGCGAACTACAGAGAGAAGGGGTTTAAAGTTTATCTTCTCCAGTGGCTTCATAGTCATCAGTCCAGAGAGGGCCAGAGGTGCCACTGGCCCCCAAAGCACCTTCAGCCCCTCCCAAAGAGCTCAGCAAAGTCATAGTCACAGCGGTGGCACTAACCACACCAGGTTCAGCATCAGCATTTGGTGCCTTCAGGGAAGCCCCTGTGGAAAGGCTCTCCTCACTGCTTTAGGCGAACATACAGGTGGTGGTAGAAAAAAATGGACACTGTGGATGACAAAGAAGAAAGAAGCAGAGACATAGGAGCACAGGAAAGAGGGAGGTGAGGTCTCCAGGAGACCAGGGCAAAGGTCGCAGAAGCCGAGCGAAAGAGAGGGAACAAAGGTTGGTGTCCAGAGAGTCAGGAAACATAAAGAGGGAGGTCTGGGCTCAGGCCAAGGAGGGACCGCAGATCAAGTGGAGAGATCTAAGATAATGGAACCCAGAGGCAGAAAGAGTTTGGAATGATGCATAAGAGGGCAGAGAAAAAAGAGCGTCTGAAAGACGAACTTCCCAGTCTACAGAAGAGAGAGCGAAGGAGCGCCCAGAGGTCAGAGAAGCGTACAAGTTAGTGCAGCAACTGAAGAAGGTGAAACCGGGCGGGAAAACACCAAACCTGCTGCACTGCACTGGGCAAAGAGCTCCGGCACTCAAGTGAGCGGTGCGGGGTAGAGCTCTCCCCTCCCCAAGTGAGGAGAAAGAAGCAGCGCCGCAGCGGGAGAGAGGTGCAAAGCTGGGGAAGGCACCTGCAACAGGTCAAGGGCTGGCTGCCAGCAGTGGCGGGAACCCGAGAACGGGAGGCGGCTCCCGGGAACCACAGCCCAAGATGGCGTGGAAAGCAGCTCCTTGCCAGCCAACATGTCCACCGCCCTGAGAAGCTCTCGGACACCTCGGATTGGCTGGCACAGGGCATGTGACGCGGCAGCCAGGTGCTGGGTGTGGATCACAGAGTGGAGTCATGCAGGTGGCCCCGCTGCTGTCCCTCCTGCACTGGCCCCCACGGGCAAGCTGCGCATCTGGTAGGGGCGTGAGGCGGAAGTGCTCCAGGAGTGCCGGCGCTCTTTGGGTGCCCATAGGCGGCGAGGCTGTTTCGGCAACAATTCACTTGCCCTCTTTGCAAACAAGGAACCTGGAAAGAACGCTGTGCTTGTTTGGGAGCCGCTGCCATTTCCCCCACTCCTGGGCTGCCGGAGCGCCACTCCAGCTTACTCCGGCCCCAAATGACCCCTGGGGCTCACCCATCCTCTTGTCTGGACTCGGATGTAGTGTTGGATCCATCAGATTCAATGGCAGCATCCTCCTCCCTCACGGCACTTATAGGAGAGCTACATGAAACCGTTGCTGAAGGCAGATATGAGGAAGCCCAATGAGGACAGGGGTATAAATTCATATCCCTGAGATGAGCAAAATTGTCACCCCACTCTTCCAGGTAACCTAGAAACATCATTTGTGTGTGACAGTCATCGCATAGGCGGTTGAAGATGAGACCATGGAATTGTTGCCATTTGCTCTGCTCTGCTTCAGTCACGTGGGACTTATTTATTTTTTAATTTATCTTTAAATTTATATCCTGCCCTCCCCGAAGGCTCAGGGCGTCTCACAAGGGGGGCATGGATGCCCAGGTTAAGACACTAAAACAATACAGAATAATATAAAATACAATAAATACAGTTCGCTAAAAATTACTTTATGGTGCTCCAAAAATATTTAACTATGAAATTCAAAATGGGGTTCTAAAATTATTTATACTAGAACAACAGTAATAACAATATATAGCAGCAACAATATATGTCCCTATAGCATTGTCCTCTGCCAGGAACGTCTCACGCCCCCAATAGTACACACTCTGAAGATGGTCAGTTATCAGGAATAAAGAGGGGGACGCAGATGGAATGATGGTAACGTAATGATGATGGCGTAATGATGGTGCCGGCGGCCCCTACTTGAAAGCCTGGCGGAAGAGCTCTGTTTTACAGGCCCTGCGGAACTGCACCAAGTCCCACAGGGCCCGGATCTCTTCTGGGAGCTCATTCCACCAGGTAGGAGCCGCCACCAAAAACGCCCTGGCCCTGGTAACTGCAAGTTTGATGTTTCTGGGGCCTGGAATATCCAGGAGATTTTGGTTCCCTGACCGTAGTGCCCTTGGGGGAACATGCGGGGAGAGGCGGTCCCTAAGGTAAGCTGGACCCTGAACATATAGGACTTTAAAGGTTAAAACCAACACTTTGAAGCGAATCCGGTACGCCATTGGCAGCCAATGTAGCGCTTTCAGCACAGGCCGGATGTGATCTCGTCTAGTGAGACCCATCAACAGCCTGGCTGCAGCATTCTGCACTAGCTGCAGCTTCCGAATTAGCGACAAAGGCAGCCCCATGTAGAGAGCGTTACAGTAGTCTAGCCTCGAGGTGACCGTCGCATGGATCACTGTAGCCAGGTCATCTCGGTCGGGGAAAGGAACCAACTGCCGCACCAGCCAAAGATGATAAAAGGCCGACTTGGCAGTGGCTGCCACCTGGGCCTCCATTTTTAAGGAGGAGTCCAGGAGCACACCCAAACTCCTAACCTCCGACGCTGGCACCAAAGGCGCCCCGTCGAAGGTCAGGAGAGGGAGCCGCAAACCCGAACCGATCCGACTCAGGCCCAGGACCTCCGTCTTTGCCGGGTTTAGTTTCAGCCGACTCAGTCTGAGCCAACCAGCCACGGCCTGTAACGCCTGATGAAGGTCTGATTATTTATGTATTTATTTACTCCTGATAAATGGAGTAAATAAATACATAAATAAAAGTCCTCTGCTGGCAGCAATAAAGATTACACGGGCCATCAATGAAAACTAAGCCTCATTTCCAGTTCCCTAACTCTTCAATGATATCCATTACAGCCATCTTCTACCCATGAGTCAGGACCCTTGGATGGTTTATGGAGGCCCACCTGCTGACTCATGGTGAGCCATTATATAGAGCCACCTGTTGCTATTAAACATGTGTAGAGAGCAAGGGCTCCATGCCTCCTGCCTCTCTTTGAATACATCCTGAGAGAAGCAACACAAAGGCAAGGTGAAGACACATGAACCCATGAAGCTGCCTTATACTGAATCAGACCACAAGCTTATCAAGGTCAGTACTGTCTACTCAGACTGGCAGCAGTTCTCCAGGGTCCCATGAGCAGGTCTTTTACATTGCCTACTACCTGGTCCTTTAAACTGGAGACGGCTGGGATTGAACCTGGGACCTTCTGCATGCAAAGCAGAGGCTCTATGACTGAGCCTCAACCCTTCCCACTCAACTGGACAACAGTACTCTTTAGCACAAGCAAATTCTCTCTCTCTCTCTCTCTCTCTCTCTCTCTCTCTCTCTCTCTCTCTCTCTCTCACACACACACACACACACACACACACATACACGTGTTCCTGCCAAAGCTCTCCCTTGCCATCTCTCTCCCCCCTTGACTAGGCTGCACACCCACAGCCCACCAGCAGGTTTTCCATTGCTTCATGTACACTGACAGTGCAGAGCTTCTCTTCCATGCTGGTGAGGTCATAGCTCACCATAACTCTTCCTTTTCCAGAGCAGGGATGGGGAAATGCATATTGTACAGATGACAGGACACGGGGTAAAGCTTTACTAGATCAGTGGTCTTCAACCTTTGTTACCTCCAGAGAGATATTCATATTAGTGTGGGGTACCAGAATTAAATAGGAGTCCAGTAGCAATAAAACACTAACAAAAATTATTCCACCATAAGCCTGCATGAGTTAGAGCTCAGTTCATCAAATGCATGGAGTGTCATGTCAATCCAAAGCTGCTATATATTACACAGTGAGTTCAAACAGCAGAACAAGAGATCTTTCTGGTGCTTGCACTCTAGGTATAAATTGCTAAATTTGCCAGTTTGGTGTAGTGGTTAAGTGCATGGACTCTAATCTGGAAGAACTGGGTTTGATTCCTCACTCCTTCACTTGCAGCTGCTGGATGACCTTGGGCAAGCCATAGTTCTGTCAGAGGTGTTCTTGAAAAGAGCAGTTTCTGTCAGAGTTCTCTCAGCCCCACCTACCCCACAGGGTGTCTGTTGTGGGGAGGGGAAGGGAAAGGAGTTTGTAAGCTGCTTTGAGACTCCCGAGTGAAGGGCAGGGTATAAATCCAATCTCTTCTCTTCTTCTTCTTCTAAAGTGAGATCTGAGTCACAGTTTATACTGGAAAGAAAAAAAGGTTAGTCTTAAAGGTGCTATTGGACTCCTGCTCGTTACTGTGTTGTTTTCTATTTGCAGGGAGTTTTTAAATACAGCAGGGCATGTCATATGCTGATGTTAGTGTTTTTTGTAAGCTGTCTCAAGAGCCATATATGGCTGAGAATCAAACGTTTAAATATTTGAAATAAGTAAGAGGGAAAAGGTAAGCCCCAATGGAGGTAGCCCTCTCATCCTTATAATGCTTAGTTTCTTCCATCCTCTCTCTACTGAACCACAGTTTGCCCCCCGTGAAGAGTGCTATGCCATGGGATCCATATGTGCAGAGGGGTTTGTGAGTCTCTCCCTTTAGTATGCAGCCTTGAAACTGAACAGGGAGCTTCACAAGCAGCTTCCAATGCTGAATAAGGAGCTGCTGCTGAATAACCAAGACAGACAAACCTTTCAAAGAATGACGTTTTAGTGTGTGTGTGTGGGGGGGGGGGGTTATGAGGGGATATCCTGTCTATGGGCTGCACAACACACTGGTCCCCAATCTAATTTGTGCCTCAGCTCTAATTTATCCAATATGTACAATTCATTGAGGTTGCTACAAAGACTCCATTCTGAAACATCTTGCTAAGAGAACCTGGTTCCCCAAACTAACTGTCATTCACAGTTTAGTATATACCCCCCACTGGAAAAATCTGAAAAACCTGAAAGCCCAAGCAAGATGCATGAGGTACACACATGAGGATATATTGACACATGCCACTTGGGAAGCAACCTCAGTTAGCTATAAAAGAAAGCCATACGGAGGCACACCACAGGGAGCAGACATCACCTTTGTGTGCCCTGGTTGAAGGTTTCTGGCAACATCTACCTGAGTGCAGTGGGAAACAGAACACTAGAATAGATGTACTTTTGGTATCATCTAACAATGCAGTTCTTATATTCTATATTCCAATGATATTTCTAATCATGACCCATATGGAGACAAATCAGACATTGAAAGTGAAAATGCTCCTCCACTGGTGTCTATCTCCCTGGCCATTCAGTAACAGACTTAAAAGATGCCATGGTTCAACAAAGAAGTTTCCAAGAGAAGCTCCAGTCCAATTTGGAATTCATATGCTGCTGGTGTTAATAAATACGGACTAGCCAACTAAAGAAAGTGTTCTTCTTTGGAGGATTGTGTGTACTATATATCTTGTTTTGACAGTTCATCGGTAGTTCAGGCCCATCCATTCCACTCATATTCCAAATTGATTGTCTAG
Organism: Gekko japonicus; assembly: GCF_001447785.1. NCBI lineage: Eukaryota > Metazoa > Chordata > Lepidosauria > Squamata > Gekkonidae > Gekko > Gekko japonicus. Next base: position 394,504 of record NW_015165850.1, on the reverse strand, counting down.
TCTTTTGCCTGGGTCCTGTTTCATTAGTGCTCTGGATCCTGTTTCATTAGTGGATTTCTGGATCTTCTAGTTTCATTTTGAGAGACAGAAGGTTGTATTCAGACTAGGAGTTTCTGTGGCTCCAAAAGAGCACATTTTCTCTGCTTTCTCCCTTCCATGGCAGCCTGAAATAACCCCCCCCCCACCCAAAAATGCTGTTCAGGTGCACAGGGAACCCTGACAGGATTTTGGGAGACATGTCACGCTATTGCAGGAGAGAGGGGATAATCACACTTTGAAGGGGGGAAATCCTTGTACCTGTGGAAATGTTTGTGTGATCTTTGGATACAGACTAACACACATACACACCCACTCACCTTCTTTGGCCTGTGCTAGCATGTGTGACTTCTGCCAAAACAGGGTAACACTTTATGCATCTGACTCAGTGGGTTCTGGCTCACAAAAGCTTATGAAACTATTTATTTAGTGTGTCCTTAGACTATCAGACAAACACCCTTCCAGATTTCTAACCACAAAGTGGGAGAACAAGAGACATCTTGTTAGATAATAGGCCAAGCTTTGCTCTCCCCCCCCCCCCCCCCCGGTCAGGTGTTTTTGCAGCTATGAATTAGCCAAATAAAATCAAACAATGAAATACCCCCGTTATGAATAATCAATACATTGCTCAGATTTGATTTTCTGGCATATTATGTTGTGTTCCCGTGATCACAAAATTTATCTAGAAGAAAACAAACAAAACGGTAATTGAACTAAGGTTATAATCCTAAATGCACTCATTTAAAAATGAGCCCTGTTGAAATCAATAAAAATTCTTTTCAAGAAGAGGCATTTAGGGATGGACTATAAAAACTAACAATGACAGCATCTCTTAAAGCATGTAACTCTTGCCTAAGTCATTGGTTCCAAATATGGTTAACAATTCACTTTTATCTATTCAATGAATATTGTGGCAAAGGTCGTTCAACCCTAAAATGGAATCAAGGACATAGATACAGAACGGCCTGCTCAAATCTCTCCCACCTACCCAGGCCCCTGTAACTAGTTACCTTTTTAATACTCTCAGCATGGCTAGAGAGCTGGAATTCTGTACTAAAAATAAAACCCCAAACTCTGCAACAGGAACACACTTCAACAAACTACTATATGTAGAAGTTTCATTTTGGTATCTCAGTTTCCTCAGGATTTGCTTTTTGAAGAATCCAAATATTTGCCAGCCGAAAAACTCAATTTTTTAAATGACTCAACACCAAGTATTTGGAAGAAAGTCCTGTATGCTATTGAGAGCCAGTGTGGTGCAATTATACGGGTAATGGGCTGAGATCAGAAAAATGGGTTCAGAATATCCATTTGGGTAAGAAACTCCCTGGGGGACCTTGGGCCAGTCATTCTTTCTCGGCCTAACCTCCCTCACAAGCTGTTGTGAGGATAAAATGTAGTGGGAATGAAGCATAATGCCTGAGCTCCTTGGAGGAAGGGAGGAGATAAAATGTAGCAATAACACAAACCTAATTACTTTACCAGCCTGAATAGCCCAGACTAGGTCAAAGTTTGTCAAGCACTCTGAAGTGAAGGAGGGTTAGCCATGGTTAGTACTTGGATGAGAGACCAGAACGTGTGGATTATACAGGACCAGCCCTCTGATTCAAAGGGATGAACTGTTACAAAACTATTTATGGAGAAACCCTTAAACACATCAGCCGCTCTTGTAAATAACTGGCCTTCAGCATGACTGGGGATGGTGGTATATAAGTACATGGTTGAACTTCAGAACTATTCTTGTAAAATCAGGCAATTGTCCTTGGTACTAGGGAAAATGAAAAACAAATCTTTCTTTTGTTTAACATAGTTGTCCAGACTAGTTTAAACATCATTAAGAAATATGTTCACAAACACAGGCCAATGTCATTTCATACATTTTTTTAAAGCTGTTTGCTGATAGAAGCTTGATGATTGACTTTTAAAAATATGCCAAGTATCATAGGAAGCCCTTTGACTTTCAAATACAGCAGAGTAAAAAGATGAAAGTTAGATTTATACAGCATTTTCTGTATTAAAAACAGGCCTAAAATAATAATCAGAATCCAATAAGTTCTATTACAGAATTTGTTATATTTTACAACCTGCAATAAGAGAACTGATATCCTAAGAGCAAATTTTATTGAAGACAGCCAGCAACAAAAGACAATATCGTTTCTCAAATTATTTTAGATATGAACAAGCAGCTCTCATATCCGCTCCCATTTCCCTGTTTCCTTCTCTCCTTGCCTCTCACCAACCGATCTTTCTTTCATCTCCTCCCCCTCAGTCTCCACTTTTATAAATTTACTTCATTTATACCTCACCTTTATTATTATTATTATTATTAATAATAATAATAATCATCATCATCATCATCTTTCAATTTTTTGATTGCTCAATCCTTGCAGAGCTGCCGGCTCTGAGCGATTTACAGTTACTCGTGTGTAGACACGGGACTAACAATGACGGGGGTAAGGGAGGACAACATATATCATTTTTCTTTCTTTCCACTGGGGACTCAAAGCAGTTTATACCATTCCCTTCTCCTCCATTTTATCCTCACAACAACCTTATGAGGGAGACTGGACTGAGAGACTGGCCACCCAGCAAGCTTCCATAACCAACTTGGAATCGGAGTCTGGAAGTCCCAAACCACATGAACATATATGCAGCCGCCTTACATTGAATCAGATTGTTGCTCCATCAAGGTCAGTACTGTCTACTCAGAAAGGCAGTGGCTCTTCAAGGTCTCAAGCAGAGGTCTTTCACACTACCAGTTACCTGATACGTTTAGCTGGAGATGCTGGGAATTGAACCTGGGATCTTCTGCATGACAAGTAGATGCCCTACCACTAAGCCAAGTCCCCTCCTGGTGTGACAGTTTAACCACTAAATCACACTGGGTCTCAGTCTTCTCCATCTTCCCTCCCATGGCAGCCTCGCCCTTGGAAAAGCCTGGCCAACTTGCAAGAGTCAGGCAGTAACAAATCATTCATGTGAGTTGTGGTGGCCACACATGTTGTATGAAGGCTGCCTCTGGACCCAGATGAACTGTGGGGCATTAAGTCATCTGGTAGACACCATCACATCTGGGTAATTTCTGCAAACTGCTTGATAGCGAGCTGCCTGGTGGTTGATGCTGGTCCTGGCCCTGGAGAGTCCTCCCTCCAAGGCATGAGAAAGGGTAACCTGGGATGGACTGGGAAGCCAAAATAACCTGGGAAAGGGCTCTGCCACCTCTCATCTACCTTTTAATGACAGAAACCAAGGTCTGAAGGATGGCATTATTGTTATGGTTGCTTAGCAATCCCCACAATGGCCACAGATCTCAGGGCATACATTTTTTAAAGGTACAGGTGTGGGTGCTCTTTTTTTGGTGGGTTAATCCTTCAATCTTTTGTTCTAAGATTTCACATTTTTCTGCAAAACCAGGGCTTTAGAGGGCTTCGTAGGAAGATCTGTCTTGTCTGTTCATGGCTCCAGTCTCTTGATTTCAGTAGCTATATATGGGAGCTTGTTGAAAATTAAGATATATTGATTCTATTTTTTAAAATTACAAGCTGTATTTTTTGGACAGGAAGGTGGGACAGAAACGCTTAAGAATAAAAAGATACAAATGGATAGATGTAAAATGAAACGCAAATTTGTTTCATTTGTACATAGAGACACAACAAATGGTGATTATTCCTCATGCAGTACGATTTGTTTTTCTTTCAAAAATAAAGCATTTTTTAATTCTTGGCTGAATGTAATTCCAGCTAAAAAGGACTTAAAAGCTTCTTCAGTTACTATTGTAAACAAATGGTATCCAAATGCCTTAAGTTCGGACACAGTGATCCGTCAGTACAAAACATCAAAGTTGTGGATCTTTCCTGGATTCACCTACCCGACCCACTTCCAACCCTGGAAATATTGATTCCTGAGGGTCACGACTGGAGACCTGTGTGGAGTGGACTAGCAGCCATATGAGTTAGGCCAGGTGTGCCTGTGTCTGCTGCACTAAGGAGGGAGTGAAATCACCTTCTTGGCATCAGCAGAGCTGGCACTTGCAGAAGAGTGAGGACAGGTGGCATTCTCTCTCCTCAGTGCAGTTCTCCAACCTATGCAGCTATTAATTCTTGCGGGTCCTGAAACCTGGAAATCAATTTTCCCACAGCCAGAAGAAACTGCTGGGAAGAGGTAATGGAGGGGGGAAGGAGGGGGAGATTGGATTTATACCCCGCCCTTCACTCGGAGTCTCAGAGTGGTTTACAATCTCCTTCCCTTCCTCTCCCCACAACAGACACCCTATGAGGTAGGTGGGGCTGAGAGAGCTCTCACTAAACTGTGACTGACCCAAGGTCACCCAGCAGCTGAGTGTGGAGGAGTGGGGAATCAAACCCGGTTCTCCCAGATTACAATCTGTGCTCTTACCCACTACACCAAATGATTCTTGCATGGAAGGATTGCTGGATCCAACTCTTGGAATCTAAATATTCTGAAGAACTTCTCAGTACTACATCCTGTAACATAGCAATCTCTCCCTTGCTGCTGTGTTGTTGTCCTATCTCCCCCCATTCCATCTGATACTTACCACTGATGCTTCCCAAACCCCAACCCTCCTATTTCGATGATTACAGGGATTGCTTTATATGTAACATTTTGGACTCCAGTACTGAATTCCAAAAGATTCATATGTGGGATACAGGTATTCCTTTTAAAATGCACATTAAATAAAGGATTAATTCCTGACTGTGCATATTTTAAAACAGATCATTACTTATACAGGCATGTTCTCCTTGCAAGTCAAATAGTTCAGTATGTGATTTGCTAAGAAACACATACTTTGCACATGCAGAAATCGTAAACTCTGGCATCTCTGGTCTCATTTTTCAGGGCTACAAAAGATCTCTGTTGAGATCCTGGAAAGCTGCTATCGGCACTGGCCTAGATGGACTGGCTTGACATAAGGCAGGTTCATATACGACATTTTTCAATGCATGTATTTTATGGCTCTGCACTGGAGCCCAGATACAAAATGTTATATAAGACGCAGCTCCAGAAGCAAATGGATAAGCACTATTTGCTGAGAAATGGCAAGATGGGGCTACCACCCGCATTCTAAGACAAGCCAACTCTTCATTTTCCTCTATTAGAACAGCCACTGGGGTACAGTCTCAGGTAGAGCAAGATCACACATCCAAAGAAGTGTTCTGAGCACCACAAGAGCAGCCTCTTGGGGAAAGGCCCAGTACTTCTCTAGATCCTATTCTAAATAACTGTTCTTCCTCTTTCAAAGAGGAATAATGTGGTTTTCTTAAGAACAGTAATTATTTAATTTGAATAGTTTTAGGATTTACAGCAAGTCAGTTCTAAAAAAATCATGTCTGTTGATTTAAACATGGATGTGGGCATAAGCAGAGCCTGACATGAAGAACTTATTCCAAGTGTAGTTTTCTGTTTCTTCACACTGGGTCGGAAAGGGATGGGAAGGGTTATGTGGACTCAGTGCTGCTTCCGCACTCCTGCCACTTCATGTTATACTGAAGTCCCAAAAGGGCAAGCAGGAGGGAAAACGGATTTTAATTTTCATACACAAAACTCCATTTTTTCAGAGGCAGACAGAGAAGTTACACCCCTGTGGTTACAGCATGGGCTGAGATGCAGTGAAAGACAGATCAATTTAACAAGATCCAAGTATTAGCAGCTGTATTTAACCAACAGAAAGTGAGGTGCTGCCCTGAACAATCACCTACGTTTTTAAGTCCTTTCTGTAAACACACTGGCATGGATCCTACATGCCTTTCTACTTCCTCTCCTCTTAATTAGGTATGGAGGTGATCCTCACTGTGAAGCATGTTCCTCTTATGGTCCTTGAAATACATTGGTCTTGCATGAGCAGAACTGTGCCTAGCACCAGATGAATGCATACTCCACAGCAGAGGTCCACCTTTGCAATGGAAAAGGAAGTGTTAAGTGGAAAGAAGGTACAGGAAGTGAGCCCCTTCTGCATCTTATTCGGACACTTGCAAATGCTCACTGTTACAGCTACATGGGGAAACCCAAGTGTTCCCTTTCACGTCTTCAGCCTTTTGGGATATACTATTTTAATTGGTCTGTTCACTACAGAATAATTCCAACCTGTAATATCAACAGAGATGAATGAGCAGTACTTCCATGTGTCAGAACAGGGGAGGTGGCTCCTTTGCATGTTACACACAAAAAAAGGACACATGCAAGAAATAAGTCTCTTATGCTTCTTCTCTCCACTTAGCACTGAAAGTGGTTCTGAATAAGAGCTGTTCATTTATATGGTAGGAAAGAAGCTGATAAAAGATATGGCAACATTTGTCCAAAGTTCTTCAGACTGGAGATTCCAGTGTTAGGAGTCGGAGTTACCTTCATGTTAACTGAGTGCATAAGTGTAGTGACTTCACTTTCTCTCAGAACTGAACAGTAACCATATTAAAAAAACACATACAACAACACTAAAGCATGTACTCGAAGACAAACCCAGTGTCCTATTCAAACTGTGGCTTTTGGAAACAATGTAGTTTCTTCCACAAAAAATAACTTATGAGAACACATGATTCTTCTTTATATTTAGACCACTGGTCTATAAAGGTCAGTCTTGTTTGTCAGTGGCTCCCTGGAATTTCAAGTGGGGTCTTTCATATTGCCTATTACCTGATCCTCTTAACTGCAAGTGCCAGAGATCAACCTGGGATCATCTGCATGGAAAGAGATGATCTACCACTGAGCCAGAGCCCCTCCTTATAGCAGTGGCTAAAACTAAATTTAAATAAGCCTGCTGCTATACAGACCATACTGCTAAGTATTCATATAGCTCTTTTCCTGCACACTCAGCTCTTGCAATATCAACAATGCTGTTGTTTGTGGCCACAATGAGTTTCTTACCAAATCAAAAACAACCTCTGTCCTTTCAAACTGAAAGTTTATTGGAGATTGGTGGAGCAGTGTTTTGTTAGAAAAAGCTGTGAACAGACAAAGCCCATTTCTGCCTATGCCCCAGTTTTTGAAGTCTGAAATTGCATCTCTAATAGAAACAGCTTCTCTATCAGATCTGCAGGCATCTTGGAACAGAAAGGAGAAGGCCACTTAAAAATAACAATGTGATACACAGTTCTTCAGTTTCAAGCAATGCAGTTTACATATTCTTTTCCTGGAAAAAACGGCTCTCAGATACACACACTGTATCACTCTCCTCCCCTCCCCAGTCATCTGAGCACCACTAAGCAGATGTGTGGACTAGTGATAATGAAATCAATACTTCTCAACCATTACTACCATAATGTAGGATGCCCTGTTCAAATCAGCATGTCAGGTACACCATTCAACTTGAGAGGTCACATGTGGAAGAGGTCTGCTTCACACATGACCTTTCTCAGCCACTTCACAACAGCCAATCAAAGTCCAAGTAATTTTAACAAAATAATTGTCATCAAAACATTGTGAACACCACTGAGACGCATGCACTTGGCATGAGAGGTACACCATCTCTGTACACGAGGGTTCCATTTACCCACCAGGGCTAACCAGTAGATCCGTCCTCCATTATTCTGACTACTCCTTTTCAAAAGAAGTGTAAGCCACTGTGTCTTAATCATTCTATTTATGCACCCCATCCAGGCCTCAACATGGCTCTGACATTGTTCTTTGTGGGTTTTGGCGTTTCCTATTTGAGCAAATGACTAATGGCTACATCAGTTCCTAGCTAGTTACAGTTTCTTCAAATAAAACTTTTGGTGGCAGCTTCCTCTGTGATGTATTGGTAAACAGTATTGGTAAACATCATTTCATTTTATTGTGGTAAAAATATCCTATGATTTGAAAAGTAAATGCTTTCCCAGTATAGCAGGTTCAGTTGAGTAACTAGAAAAATATTATTCATATAACACTATTTTTATCATTTGTGCTGGCAACAGCCAAAGCGGGCAGGTTCCTTTGAAGTTTTCTTTATACTGAATCAGAGCATTGGCCCATCAAGGTCGGTATGGACTACTCAGACACGCAGTGGCTCTCTGGGGTCTCAGGCAGAGGTCTTTTACATCATTTACAATCTAACCCTTTTAACTAGAGATGCCGGGGACTGAAACTGGGGCCTTCTGCATGCCAACCAGACTTAAAATACCAGAATTTCGACATTCTTCTGATTCAACATTTTAGAGAAGCCAATTGTTGGTATGACAACTTTAGGTATACTGTTCTGGAAGTCATCCAACAAAGAAAAGGGGAGAGACTTGACCTTCAACGTCACTTACTTCAGCGTGAAAGGTTTTGAATACATAACTTGGACTCTCTATATCCAAGAGGCTTGAATCAATCAATGGACCTCACGTACTTTTTAGAAATACTGTTTGTGTATTCTGTCCCTTTAAGTCAATGTTTGCTTAACAGCTGTAAATAATTAATGTGGCTCCTTTAATTATGAGTACAATAAGCCAAAGAGTAGAGGCTTTTCTTGGATCCAGACAGATACTTCTGTGACATTCGCTTTAGGAAGGTTTTGCGATCTGTGCCCGGCTGATTGCTTGTAAGTGTGAAACTTGTTTTAAAACCTGCATCTGTGTTATTGTTCAGAGTTGGTATTTACATTTTTATTTTTTAAACACAGATTGCTCTTGCTGAAAACAGACGTAATCGAAAGAGCTTGAAGGTTACTGCTCTGCATAGGGTAAGATAATAATTGAAACTTTGATGGCTTACAGCCTTCTGTTTTTAAACTTAAATAATAAAAAAATTGTCTATACTTAGATATTTCATGAGGAAGAATTCCATTTGAAACGTTGAAAAAGAATCTGGAAACAACATTGAATAGGATTTTTCTTATGATTTACTGGAACTGGATTTTGTATAATTGTGAATTGTATACATTTCAAACAGATATTATTCATTGCATAAAAAAGAACAGAATTCTTTTTATGACTTATTGAAACTATTTTGTACGCACTTCAAATAGACATTATTCATTGCATTTACAAGTTGTTTGACTGTTGATACTTTAGGGTCTGATGTTCACAGTTGTTTTTTTATTCTGTTTGCAACATTAGACTGTGTTTATCATTATTGTTTATTGTTTATTATGCCACCTGAAGGTTCGCAACCCTACACACCACAGTGTTGTTGTTGTTCAGTCGCACAGTCGAGTCCGACTCTTCGCGACCCCATGGACCAGATCACGCCAGGCCTTCCTGTCCTCCGCCGTCCTCTGAAGTTTGCTCAATTTCATGTTCGTTGCATCTATGACACTGTCTAATCATCTCATCCTTTGCCGTCCCCGTCTTCTTTGACCTTCAATCTTTTCCAGCATCAGGGTCTTCTCCAGGGAGTGCTCCCTTCTCATTTGGTGGCCAAAGTATTTGAGCTTCAGTTTCACTATCTGGGCTTCCAGGGAACAGTCAGGGTTGATTTCTTTTAGGATTGACTGATTTGATCTTCTTGCAGTCCAAGGGACTCTCAAGAGTCTTCTCCAGCACCATAATTCAAAAGAATCTATTATTTGGTGCTCGGCCTTCCTTACAGTCCAACTCTTGCAGCCATACAGGACTACTGGGAATGCCATTACTTTGACCATGCGGACTTTTGTTGGCAGGGTGATGTCTCTACTTTTTATCATGCTGTTTAGGTTCACCATTGCTTTCCTCCCAAGGAGCAGGCGTCTTTTAATTTCATGGCTGCTGTCACAGTTTGTGGTGATCTGGGATCCCAGGAATGTGAAGTCTGTCACTACTTCCATGACTTCCCCTTCTATTTGCCAAGGAGTGATGGGGCCGGATGCCATGATCTTAGTTTTTTTGATGCCTACCGTTTTTGTCCTTTATCATGGCCAGCTTTGCATGGAACGCTCCCTTGATTTCTCCAATTTTCTTGAAGAGATCTCTAGTCCTTCCCATTCTATTGTTTTCTTCTATTACTTTGCACTGTTCATTCAGGAAGGCCTCCTTATCTCTCCTTGCTGTTCTCTGGAAATCTGCGTTCAGTTGGGTAAATCTTTCCTTTTCGCCTTTGCCTTTCGCTTTCCTTCTTTCCTCTGCTATTTGTAAAGCCTCATCAGAAAGCCATTTTGCTTTCTTGCATTTCTTTTTCTTTGGTATGGTGGTGATTGCTGCCTCCTGTACGATGTCACGAACCTCTGTCCATAGTTCTTCAGGCACTCTATCTATCAAATCCAGACCCTTGAATCTATTCTTCACCTCTACTGTATATTCATCAGGGATGCGATCTAGGTCAAACCTGAATGGCCTCGTGGTTTTCCCGATTTTCTTCAGTTTAAGTCTGAATTTTGCAATGAGTAGCTCATGATCTGAACCACAGTCAGCTCCAGGTCTTGTTTTTACTGACTGGATAGAGCTTCTCCATCTTTGACTGCAAATTATATAGTCAATCTGATTTTGGTGTTGCCCATCTGGTGATGTCCATGTGTAGAGTCGTCTCTTAGGTTGTTGGAAAAGGGTGTTCGCTATGACCAGTGTGTTCTCTTGACAAAACTCTGTTAACCTTTGCCCTGCTTCATTTTGCTTTCCAAGGCCAAACTTGTCTGTTATTCCGGTTACCTTTTGACTTCCTACTTTAGCATTCCAGTCCCCTATGATGATAAGGACATCATTTTTTGGTGTTAGTTCTATGAGGTGTTGTAGGTCTTCATAGAACTGGTCCACTTCAGCCTCTTCTGCATCAGTGGTTGGGGCATAGACTTGGATTACTGTGATGTTGAATGGTTTGCCTTGGATTCGGACTGAGATCATTCTGTCATTTTTGAGATTGTATCCCAGTACTGACCCCTGCACTCTCTTGTTGACTATAAAAGCCACACCCTTTTTTCTACGAGATTCCTGGCCACAGTAGTAGATATAATGGTCTTCTGAGTTAAATTTGCCCATTCTTGTCCACTTTAGTTCACTGATTCCTAAGATATCGATGTTCAGTCTTGCCACCTCATTTTGATCACATCAAACTTACCTTGATTCATAGATCTTACATTCCAGGTTCCTATGCAGTATTGTTCTTTTCAGCATCAGACTTTTCTTTCACCATCAGACACATCCACAACTGAGCCTCCTTTCGGCTTTGGCCCAGCCACTTCACTCTTTCTGGGGTTACTTGTACTTGCCCTCTGCTCTTCCCCAGTAGCATATTGGACACCTTCCGACCTGAGGTGCTCATCTTCCGGTGTCATATCTTTTAGCCATTTGTTACTGTCCATGGGGTTTTCTTGGCAAAGATACTGGAGTGGGTTGCCATTTCTTTCTCCAGTGGATCACACTTGGATCACAGTGGATCACACACAACAGTATGACAACATAAAAACAACATAAATAAAAAGGCTGGAGAAACATTAGTCTGCTGTTGAAAGTTTAAAAGGCTCAGTGCTAGGAAGATGAATAGGGAGAGGCAGTCTCTAAACCAAGGCATCACCACTCAGAAGACCCTCTTTCTCCAATTGTCTCCTACACTTACAACAGTGGTAGTAAATGGAACAGTTCTCTTAAGCAATGTCTATTTTAGTCCTATATTGTTTGGAATCCCCAAAGTCCACCTGAGTCCAAATGCCATTTACAATGACTTCCAGATCCAGAGACCACTGCTGCCTTCCTGGGCAGCACAAAGACAGAGAGATGCCAAGCACTTTGGTAGGCCACAGTATGTGACAGGCAGGGTTCCCTCTAAGCTGAGTTAGTGCGAGCTAGCTCACAGAATTTTAGCCTCCAGCTCACAGATTTTTGTCTTAGCTCAGGGAGGATGACTCCAGAGCAAGCTAATTTATGCAGTAGGCAAATTGCTCGCTCACAGCTTTAATGCCAGCCGCTCACAAAGTAGAGTTTTTGCTCACAAGACTCGACAGCTTAGAGGGAACATTGGTGACAGGTAGCCTGCATCTGGCTTGGCAGGTCTGCAGTTGTACTGGCTTCATCCAGTTCAGTTCTCTTACAGTCTAGAAAGGCCTCAGCCTCTCTGGCCATCTTTCACTCCAGAGGGTGGGATATAATAATACACTGAAACATATAAATAAAAATTACTAAGACATAAATGCTGAAGAATGAAAAGGAGAAGCAATCTGTTTATTAGCACCATGGCAACCATAATAATGTTCTTAATCTTTTTTCCTTCCTTTGTGGATTACAAACTCATTATGGGCTTTTTATAGGTTATGGACTTTTTTCAGGTGCTACGAAAGAGAGGCTGCCATGCCGCACCCAAAATCACAACCACTAAACAAGGGGTAGAAAAAATGGTTTACTATAGAGAGTGGTGTTGGTGCAACTGCATGAGAATAAGTAAATGCAGAAGCCCTCATCAGATGATGCATCTACAGGGAAAACAATGTACACAAAGGAGGCGCAGTAACAAATATGCTGAGCCACAATCTAGGTAAGATCACAAGAATGAGAGCATGGCACCAACCAGTTTGTACATGCATAGACTTTGCCCCTATTTTTTATTTATACCCCACTTTTTATATTTATATTTATACCCCACTTTTCTCTCCAATGGGTACTCTGCTCATGATGTTCCAGTAAGTGCGTAAAAGTGGGGAGTGTAGCCCCCCTACTCATGTTGTTTTCTCCCTGGACATATGGGCTGAAGAGGGCTACTGTCTCACGTGACTCAGCAGGGGAAGAGTTAAGCACTTCCAATACACAAACACTACAAGTCATTCCCTGACCTGGATGGCCCAATCTTGTCAGATCTTGGAAACTAAGTAGGAGCAGCCCTGGTTAGCATTTGGAAGGGAGACCATCGAGGAAATCCATGGCTGCTATGCAGAAGCAGGCGATGGCAAACCACCTCTGTTCCTCTCCTGTGCTGAGAACCCTACACAGTCTCCATAAGTCAGCTGCGACTTAACAGCACTTTCGGCCACCACAAGTCACTAGCAGGTCAGAAAGGCCATATTCTTTTCTGTTTGCTGGTACAGTAACATACCACAACCAAAACTGCATCCAAATATAAACCAGTTGCCCTAAACTTTAAGCACCATGGATGGATATCACCTGACACTAAATGAACTAAAGCAGCAATTTAAAACTGTAATTCCAAAAATTCTTATTTCTTTAGATTAGTAGGGCAATGGAGCTACCCACATATGACTCATGCTCCTTCTTGTAAGCTTCTTTTCTATCTCTACTGTTTTCTTTTTCTGAACATAAATGGAATGTATGCTTTGGCAACTATTCTTCTGGCTGTAATGAGCAGGTTTGTGGTCAGGTGACTTGGAGGAAACCCAGGGACAACAGGACCTTTGTATTCCCCAGCAATTCCCACCATTATGTCCCTCTAACAAAAGAATAAATTTAGGGTCCAGTGGCACCTTTAAGACCAACAAAGTTTGATTCAAGGTGTGAGCTTTTGTGTGCATGGATCTAAAAAAGAATAATACTGTTGATTCGGTGAGGAGACACTTCTAGTAGTAGCCATGCCATGCTACATTCTTATCCCAAAAGCTACTACCCTGGGAATGTAATTAACCAATCTAGGTTCTGCCTAAGCACTTTCTAAGGACATCTGTGTTTTTTAAAGAAGCTGAGTGCCTGAAAGTCAGATGCTAGAAGCTCACTTGAGATGAGAACAGAACAGTCAGGAATGAAAGATAAATTGTTTTAGGTAGAGGATTTTTTTCTTACATGGTAACATGATATTGATGTTGTGACAAGCATTATTAATGAGGAAAAACGCATTCCAATCTGCTTTTTAAGAACATAAGAGACGCCAATGTTGGATCAGGCCAAAGGCCCATAAGAACATAAGAACATAAGAGACGCCAATGTTGGATCAGGCCAAAGGCCCATCCAGTCCAACACTCTGTGTCACACAGTGGTCAGAAATACCAGTGCCATCAGGAGGTCCAGCAGTGGGGCCAGGACATTAGAAGCCCTCCCACTGTTGACCCCCCCCCCAAGCACCAAGAAGACAGAGCATCACTTGCCCCAGAGTCCCTATCTATACCTTGTGGCTAATAGCCACTGATGGACCTCTGCTCCATATGCTTATCTAATTCCCTTTTGAAGCCGTCCATGCTTGTAGCACCCACCACTTCCTGTGGCAGTGAATTCCATGTGTTAATCACTCTTTGGGTGAAGAAGTACTTCCTTTTATCCGTTCTAACCCGACCGCTCTGCAGTTTCATGGAGTGCCCACGAGTTCTTGTATTGTGAGAAAGGGAGAAAAGTACCTCTTTAGTTAACTCTTTAGAAAGAGTTAAGGCACTGTTGTTGAAGTCTTATGTGACTTCAGAGTATTTGTATGTAGGAAACCTTTCCAGAAAAACTGGCTTCCAGAGTTAAAGTATACATATTGATTACTGATTATAATTTATTTTATTTATTTATTTATCATTCGATTTATATACCGCCCTAACCCCCCCCATGGGGGTCTCTGGGCGGTTTACAGTTTGTAGTGCTAGTCACTTTGTAATTCCCTAACTATGGGCACATTCTCAGGGGTTGGGTCAGCCTACCTAGAACCCCGGTGGTGGCGGCTCTCCCTTCTGGCCTCCGGCCTCCTCAGCTCTCAGCTGTCTTCCTTCGGTCAGCAGGACGTCTCTCTTGTGGCGCTTCTCCGGTGAGGCAGCTTTCTCGGCGTGTTGATTCGTCTCTCCCGGCCTCGGCTCTGTCCAGTAGGCTCCGCTGCGCCGGGAGATGACGTCTTCTGCGCCTTCTGCTGCTAGCGACGGCCACTGTCTGCTGTATCTCCGCAGGCCACCAGGGGTCACTCTACTGGCTTCGTTGTTGTGCCACGCCACCTCGTCTCTGCTGCCAGGATTCCGCTGTCGCCGTTGCCGCCATCATCGCTGTTCCTTCGCCACTGCCGCACACCACACTCCTCAGGATGAGGGGGTGCCCCCTACCCTACTAAGGGTAGGTTCCCATTTATCTACTCGTCCTTTAACGGGCTTTTGGACCGCTGGGTGGGCGGGAGCTGGGACGTAGGCCGGGAGCTCACTCCGGCCACGGTGGGGCTCGAACAGATGTTCGGCCAGATGTTAAAGCAGGCTGCATTTACAGCCTGCGCCACCGCTCCCTAAGAATGATGTAGAGGATTAAGTACTTGGAAACCCAAGTTCAAATTCTTGTTCAACGGAAAACACATTGGGCAATCTTGGACAAATCATTTTATCTCTGCCTAAACTACCTCACAGGGTGGTTGTGAGTACAAAGTGGGATTATTCCATCTATATTTCCCTGGAGCAATAGCGGACACAAAGCACAATCGATAAGTTATTGATAGCTTTGCAACATAGTAACACACGTTCACAAAGGAACCTCACAGAGCTTACAAACTGAAACTGATTGAAATTCTTTCAATGTTCTTTTTAAACTAAAACTATTTGTCATGGATATTGCACAAGGAAGAGAACCATTACCAGATTTAATGTTTAGTTAGTGATAAACTTGTGCTGTAACTGGAGAGTAGTGGAAGACAGAATTATTTACACTGGTACTTATTTATACATATAAATACACAAAGTACATTTTAGTATAGCCCTAACTATTCAAATTTGAAACTGAACAAGAAATCCACTGAGGTAACTGCAATCCTGTAAAACCTGAAAGCACATTAATAGCAGGAGCACAGTTTGTTTAAATTAAAAATGTAAATCTAATACTGTTTTATAAGCATAAGAACGTGCACAAAGTAAACTGTACCTAAAGTGAACCAGCCCTAGTGAAACACTACCAATACACTTAGAATCCAGGCTTTAAAGGTTGCTATAAACATGTACTGTAAGAAATATTACAGCAGAGAACCTTCCCTGGAAAGAAAATGCTAGACGGCCAAAGAACACTGCTTTCTGACTTTATGTGTCACCCACATCTCAATAAACTATCTTAAATAAAGGTAATGCTCATGAAGATACTAGATTTACAATGGGTCACTTGTAGTCCCTTTTTTTTGGGGGGGGGTACTGTCAAGTCACAGCTGATTTATGGTGATTCCATACAGTTTTCAAGGCAAGAGACATTTGGAGGTGGCCTGCCATTGCCTGCCTCTGTGTCACAACCCTGGTATTCCTTGAAGGTCTCCTAGCCAATTACTAGCCAGGGCCAATCCCTGCTTAGCTTCCAAGATCTGATAAGATCAGGCTACCCTGGGCTATTCATCTATTATGCTATCTAATTCTGAACAATGGTCTCAGTGCGTGGTTCAAAAAAATCTGCAAAATGGAACCATGCTCAGACAAGGACTATTACTTTAGAAGCCTGAGGAGAAGCCGCAGGTTTAGATAAAGATGTGAAACGTAAAAACAAAAAACCCAAAAAGTAGAATTAACCTCCATTACCCATCACATGAGCAATGTCTCATTAAGAGAAGAATGCCACCTAGGTCTCACAAAACTACAGTACACCATCACCAGTGTTCCCTCTAAGCTGAGTTTAGTGTGAGGTAGCTCACAGTTTTTTAGCCTCTGGCTCAGACATTTTTATCTTAGTTCAGGAAGGATGGCTCCAGAGCAAACTAATTTATGCAGTAGCCAAACTGCTCACTCACAACTTTAATGCTAGTAGCTCACAAAGAGAATTTTTGCTCATGAGACTCCACGGCTTAGAAGGAACATTGACCATCACCATTTATACATTCGCTGCTCACAATTTCACTTATTCATGGTCCATGGCCTGATCAGGGGATGTGACTAGCCCAGAAAACCTTTCTGTGCACTGTCCCTGTCCCTTGCATCTGCATAATCACTGGCTCAGCAGTGTTGTGCCTATGTGTGGAAGATGTGTGTCCACCAGGTGATTTACACAGCATCACTGCCATGTGATTTGCCCAGGATGGGCAGATGAGACGGCCATATCAGCACAACTCACTCAGTGATTCTGCAGCTAAGCCAGGTACCAAGTGCAACTTGCCCTGGCCTCACTCTCTGAGAGGGCTGCATTGGACGATAGTCCTTTCAGGGCCATTTTGGCTTCCCAGTCCACCCCTGGAGGCAGCAGACCCCTGCTTCTTAGCAATCACAGGAACAAAACTCCCATGAATGGTAACGGGTCTACTGTACCCTTGAGATCTTAACAGCCGTTTTGAGAACTTCTAGGCAATTCCCACCTAACATTATTGAAGATGCCTTGCCTAGTGGAAGCATGGGCAAGGGAGTAAAAGACAGATTTAAGAAGGTAAAAGATAGCAGAAAGGGCAAACGCTCATTAATGTTGGTGAAGCTCAAATATTTAGGTCACCAGATGAGAAGGGAGCTCTCATTGGAGAAGACCCTGATGCTGGGAAAGACTGAAAATAAAAGAAGGGGATGGCAAAGGATGAGATGGTTAGACAGTGTTACCGATGCAACGAACATGAAATTGAGCAAACTCCAGAGGAAGACAGGAGGGCCTGGCATAATGTGGTTCATGGGGTCATGAAGAGTCGGACTCGACTGTGCGACTGAACAACAACAACAACAAACAATAAAAAGCATACCCTAGTAACCTCCTAAACTTTTATTTTTTTTGCACCGAAGCAGACAGTCAGACAAACAGATAGATAAAATGTGGATATATGCAGAAACCAGGCTTTGGCCGTGATCACACGGTCATTTTGATCGGGTTTCACTGCTGTTCCCTCTCGCATTTAAAATTGTTGATCAGATGCCCGCATCCGTCTCCCACACCGAAGTGGGCTCACTTGCACAATCCTCCCAGATCGGAAAATCAAGTACTTCCCGGATATTTGCGCTTTGAATCTGCAATTTTGCTGATCTGGACAGCCATTTCTCACAATGATCATGATTACGTCATCTGAGCGTCCTTCTTACGATTTGTTTTTACAAGCTTCTGTCATTGTGTGCATGAACAATCCTGTGCTGAATAAATTCAATGTATAAACGTTCAAGCGCACATATAGACTCCAGTGCTCAGCTGTACATCGCTGGTGAATTTTGTTTGCTGTTCGGGTGGGGAAACCTGCAAGAACAAGGGAGTGTGGCGAGTCCCAGTGGGAGCAGTGATTCAGCCATGTGTATATGCGCATGCGCAAAGCCATTTTTTTTAAAAAAAAAATTTTAAAAAAACAAGCCGTGCCGCCCAAGCGGTGGCACAGCTATCTGAATGGTGCCCGGAGCCTCGTTGCACAATGCAAGAGGTTCAGGGAGGGATGTGTGGTCATCCCAACCCCCCCAAAAATATTCCTGATCAAATCTATAGTGGGAACAAATCGGGATAAGCTTGCTGTGTGACCACAGCCTTTTGTATCAGTGGCTGTGTCAGGTTTTCCAAAGGGTACAGAATTACCTAGAGCCATTATGAATGTAGTATGGTATACATATACGCTGATTATCTCCCCCCCCCCCTTTGGCCAAGTAGAGTTGGGAAACAAAATTGAGAAACTACAATGTGAAACTTTTAACAAATTAGTATTGCTCTACTGAGCAGGAGCACTGCATTTATTTCATCTTTTGGAAGCATTCACCCTTTTTTGGCATCCCAAACACACCTTGATACAGAAACAAATTAGGAAGCCCCTGATCACATGTAGCTCTCACCTGCACTGGAGCTTTTCCTCCCCATGGAATGGTCTTTTTTTTTAATCACCACCTAAAATCTCTTTTTAACAAATGGCCTGTCAACATTTTGAGCAATCAAGGCGTTTTCAATCTTAACTAACTCCCCCCTCGCTTTTTTCTACACATTTCTAAATAAGAGTTTCACAAAAATAAAGAGAAAGAAAAAGATAGGTGAAAGGGAAGATAAAACTGGGAGAGGGAGAAATGAAAGGGGAAGAGAAGAAGGTGGGTGAGTGAGGGGGAGAAACAGAGAAATGCATGTAGATGGAGGGGTGAGAGACAAGGAAAGGGGAGAAGCTGTAGGCACTGCCAAGGGGGGGAAAAGAGGAAAAGAAAGGAGCTGTGGCTCAGTGGTAGAGCATCTGCTTGGTTGGCAGGCAGAGGATCCCAGGCTCAGTCCATGGCCTCTCCAGTTAAAAGGATTGGATAATAGGTGATGTAGAAGACCTCTGCCCAGGACTCTGGACTGCCACTGCCTGAGTAGACAATACTGACCTTGATGGACCAATGGTCTGATTCATTATAAGACAGCTTCATGTGTCCATGTGTTCAAGAAAGAGGGAGAGGGGGAACGGGGAAATGAGACTGTCCCCCAAGGGTCCCCAACTTGTATAATCTATTGTAGAAACAGATTTTGCTGCTTCACCTAGATCATATAACACTCCAAAATGGAAGATAACAATGCACAACTTGTGACCTTTTGAACAGAATGCAGCCCACCAGTCATTTACTAATGCCCGGCAGATGATTCACAATTATCCTGTTCTGGAGCAAACATCAACATCAGCAAGTTTGTTGAGCTTTGGCAGGCCACAATATATAGATAAGTGAGTAGTGTGTAGGTCTGGAAAGTCAAAAACTGCAGGCTGAAACCATCATGTTTCAAGACAAAGCTGCTTTCCTTATACTGCAATTGCATCTTCCCACCCCCACCTCTGAAGTGCAAAAAACACAATGGGAAGAACTCTAAATATATTTCAGGTTTCTAAAAAGTGAGATTTTTAGATACTATGACAACTAGGCACCTGGGACTTTTCCAGACCTGACACCTAATCACCTGGCTTCAACCTAATATGTGCAGAATGCTTGTTCCAAGTTTCTGTTAATTTACAGTGTGTGCACAAGCAAACATAGCCATTACCCTGATCATATATCAATATTCATCACTTGACTACAACCTCAACTGATGGCTTGAATTTATGGAAGAGCTGCCATAATTATACATTTCCTAACACCACAAATAAATTCAATGGAAACAGTTTGATATATTCAGCAGTGAATCACTGACAGTGCAAACCAAAGCACAAGCTATGGACTATTTCTCACCAATAACGTGGGCCTGGGCCATACCTCTTCAGATTGTGGGTCAGTCTCACATGACTGAATGTGCCGCACAGCAACCACAAACACACATTCCCATTTAAAAAACCAGCTATCAGAGACACAACAGTTCTAGCTCAGTCTTCTTCCTTGCTATGCTAATCTTCTATTCATCAGGACTGATTTTAGTAAAGCCCTTCTGTAATAAAAAGTGGCACAGTCCAGAGACAGGAGCCCCAAAATCATTTGCTCCTTGTGAGACTGAGATCTATGTTTACTAGGCCTTTTTCCTGATGAAATAAATCTGTCAGTTTTAAACATTTTAATCCATTTGATCCAATCTAAATCAATTTGTACATAAACGAACATTCAAAATACTTTTGTTTTAGATGATGCATGCTTGTTCTGCAGTGGGTACTATCTTAGAAATATAGGAATGATATTAGATAATGTAATGCTGATTCTTTGCTGAGTATAAGAAAGCAGGAATGGCCCTTCTAAATGAAGCTTTCCACCAGTATTTTTATAAGCACTTACATTTTAAAAAGTAAACATTTTAAAGAGCCCATTTGTAATTGAGCCAAAGATTTTTAAGAGTTTAACCTAAAAGATAAAATCAGTGCAACACTGAAACCGGCCCATTAGCACTTACCATGAAGGGTCTTTCTCCTCTGAGGTCAGGAGGACATCTCCATGGGTTATTCCCATCATTCCTTTAGGGAGGCAGGAAATACTTTTTTCCCCTTCCTCTTGGCACCTTGGGAATAGTCCTCAGTTCTGCGACTCTGCAAGCAGTAGGCGCTAACTGAAACTAACACTCCTGTACAAGAAACATAAGAAACCTTGCAAACAGAGGGAACATGAACTATAGAACAATGTGCACCCTTCTGAAGAGTACATGAAATGACAGAAAAAGGTGGGAAAGAAGAGCACAGCACCAACAGAAAAACATAGAAGTAGACGATGATGAAGAACGGGAGGGCTGAGATGTCCTCCTGACCTCAGAGGAGAAAGACCCTTCATGGTAAGTGCCAACAGGCAGTTCTCCCTCTGAGGTGGAGGACATCTCCATAGGACCTCCCAGAGCAGTGTCCCTCAGATGGGTGGGTCATCATCGTCAGCCAAAGTAACATTGTGCTGAAGAACTCTTCTCCCAAAAGCCGCATCAGCTGAAGCAACCTGTTTAGCTTGTAGTGGTGAATAAACGTAGAGATGGGCATCCAGGTTGCCGCCCTGCAAACCTCATCAACCGATACCCGGTTGGAGAAGCACTCCTCAAAGAATGTGTCGTAATCCCCTTTGGAACAGCCAATCCAGAAGCCCTGTAGGCCTCCATTATGCAGGATCTGATCACGGTACTGATGGATGCCTTAGACATCCTGTCCCCTGTCCTAGGAGGGGAGATATTGATGAACATAAAGTCCATTTTTCTGATCAGTTCCGTCCTGACAATATAGAACTTGAGTGCCCTTCTGACATCCAAAGTGTGCCACAAGAACTTCTTAGGGTGCTTGGGATTGGGGCAGAAGGTTGGTAAATAGACTTCCTGAGACTGGTGAAAAGTGGACGACACCTTGGGTTGAAAGGTGGGATCCGTCCTGAGCACCACCTTGTCCTTGTGGAAGATGCACAGAGTAGATTTGACTGAAAGTGCATTGATCTCTGAAACCTGACGCACCGAAATTATCACTCCCAAGAATAGAGTCTTCATCCAGAGTCATTTCAGAGCAGACCTCCCTGAGGGGCTCAAAGGATGCCTTCGTCAGTGCTTCCAAAACTGTGTGCAGCCTCCATGTACAGAATCACTGAACTTGGGGTGGCGACTTGATGGCCGCTCCCTGAAGAAAAAGCTGGATGTGGGGGTGCTTGATCAACTTGTAATCCCCCCAAGAGGGGTATAACTGTAGACAATGCCATGGTCTGTCTATGCAGAGTCGATTACTTCAATCTGTAAAGACTTCCTTGGAAGATTGGGTGTAGTAGACCTTGCCCTGTTGCAGATTCTGCAGATTCACCCACCACAGTAGACTGGACTTGACCCAGGCCGGAACTCGTAGGCTCACCTCTCTATGTTCCATAACTTGCAACTGGTATGGTCTGAGGAATTGCTGCAGCGGTCTGAAATGAAGGTGGGCCCATTGTGCCATGTCTATGCAGGATATCATAAGGCCCAGGAGATTGGCCAGGGACATCAGGGTTGTTGAAGATCACCATATCACCACAGACGCCATGTCTCAGATCTTGGTAGTCTTGGCTGTCGGCAGGAAGAGAGAGCTGCATGTTGTGTCAATTACCGCTCCCAGATGTTTGATCCATTGAGATGGGTGAAGAGAACTCTTGGGAAAGTTCACAATGAATCCGTGTTCCTGTAGGCACTGCAGTGTCCGCTTGGCGTTCTGGATGGCTAAGGCCCTGTCATTGCCCTTCACCAGCAGGTTGTCCAGGTAAAGGTGCACATAGACTTCCTGTCTTCTGAGATGCACCACCGGGTTGATGATCAGTTTGGAGAACAGTCTGGGTGTTGTGGAAAAACCAAACGGCAGTGCCCTGTATTGGAAATGGTATCCGCCCACACAAAAATGCAGAAAACGTTTTGTGTTGGGTGAATTGGAACATGAAGATAGGCCTCCGTGAGATCTATTGATGTAAGGAAGTCACCTAGTGACAGGGTCTCCGTAATGGATCTCAGTGTCTCAATGCGGAAATGACGGAGATTGATAAACTTGTTGAGAAACTTGAGATCCAGGATGGCTCTCCAATCTCCAATCTTCTTAGGGAAGAAGGAACAGACTTGAGTCCCTGCTCTGGCTGGGGAACTGGCTCTATGGCCCTTATTTCCAGTAGATGCTGTAGGGCTCTGTTGACCAAGGCCTGCTTGGTGATGGACTTTCTGAGAGAACAAAAACCTTTCTGGTGGAGGACAATGAAACTCTATGGTATAGCCTTGGGATACAACATCTTGTGCCCAGGCATCCGCCTTTGAGTCTATCCAGGCCACCAAAAAAGAAGTCGGCATGCCCCCACCAGAGGTGAGGCATAGTCATGCCTGTTTGGGCTTGGTGTACTGGTCTCCTCGGTCAGACTTGGGGAAGGAAGGTTTGTGGAACTTGGAATTGAAGGAACCCTGCTTAACCATGGGTTTAGCCAAACCCCAGGTGCTCTTCTTCTGATCCTGGCGAAATATTGCCAAGGACTGTTGCATACAAAAGGAATGGGAACTCCTCCTTTCTGTGTGACGAAGGTTCCTAGGCATGGCCTTGTTTTTGGCCCGTGTTTCAACAAGGATTCTATCCAGAGCCTCTCCGAAGAATCAATCAGCTTGGAAGGGATACACAGTGACCATCAATTTGGACTGAAAATCTGCTTGCCATGCCCTCAACCAGAGTAGTCTTCTTGTCACTGCTGTTGAAGCCATGGCCTGAGACGTGAAGGTCAAGATATCCAGGGTGGCATCCGCAGAGAAGGATGCACCCTTCAGGATGCGAGTAGCACCCTCTAGCAGTCCCCCATTATTTTCAGGTAGAAGCTGAATCAGCTTGTGTATCCACACGATGGAGGCTCCGGAAGTGATAGACGCTGTGGCAGCTGCTCTCACCATCATGGCGATGGCCTCATAGATTTTCTTAAGCGTAGCATCTGCTTTCTCATCAATGGGATCTCGTATGGTGCCATGTCCATCCTCAGACACAAGCCCTGTAGACTGAATCGCTGCCACTGGCCCATCAACAAGAGGTACCTGCAATAACTCGTTGGCATGGGTAGGTAAGGCATACAACTTCTTCACAAAACTGGGGAACTGTTTGTTTACTGTGGGTCTGTCCCATGCCACCCTCAGCTGCCGTTCAAAATACTCAGAGAATGGAAAAATGTTTTCCACCAATTCCTCTGGGGGAAAGAATTCCAAATTTCCCTTGGATCTGGATTTAAGTTCGGGTTTAGAAGGACCTTGCTCCTCAGTAGAGGGAGTGTCCTGGGTCTCTAAGGCTTTGATTGCCTTGGCTAAGAAATAGTGATAGTCCTCAGCCTTGGAAAACCGACTGGATTGTTCAGGCATCTTTATCTATTCCTCCTCCTCCTCTGAGAGGAATTCACCCTCCTCTCTGTCATCTATGAGGGATGTGGAAGATTCTTCCTCCTCCCAATGCTCCCCCCCGATCTTCTATTGGAAAGAGGGGGAGCCTTCTGGGCTGCTTTTGCAGACCAAGGGATATAGAACTGGGTTGGTAGGTTCTGGGGGCTCCCTTGCCCAGTGAGACCTGCTTTGGCACAGAAGGAAGAGATCTCCTCTTGCATAGCCTGATGAAAGGCTTGCATCAGACCTGGAACACTGATTAGGGCCCCTGGATCACCCACATTACTCCCACCAAGGATTGGCTCAGGCTCAGGGTGACGCGAAACAGAGACCTTACAAGCTCCTTCTATCCCCGATGTGATTGGCAGAGGATCTGAATAGCCGCCAGGGCACCACTGCGCTGCCCCCAAAATGGCCGCTGTCGATCTTCACCTGCCCAGATTTGGCAGGCTCTGCATCTCCTGTGGCTGGCAGCGCTTCTGAGCACGCTGCGCTGCCGCCGCCCAGTCCGTCGGGGTGGCACAATCAAGCTTCAAAGGTGAGTCCGCCCCACAATCGTGCCACACTTCGGACGCCACAGCAGCAATCGTCTCCTCTTCGTCGGAAGAAAAGTCGTCGGAGTGCTCTGCTGCAGCCTCCATCTCCCTCACACACAGTAGCGCTCAGGGGGGAGATGGAATCTCCGACGACATCTTCTGGATTCCTTCGAAGAAGATCAGGAAGAAAGAAGAAAAGAAGAGGAGATTCAGTAAGAAACTTAAGCAAGGAGAGGGGTAGAATAGTTAAGGAAGGAGAAATAATGGTGGAAGCTGAAAAAAGAGCAGGCAGAAAAGGCAGAGCCTTGACCGCAGCTGCTACTCCCTAAGAGGCAGGAATAGAACTGAGGGGATGGGCTATTCCGAAGGTGCCAAGAGGAGGGGGGGAATATTTCCTGCCTCCCTAAAGGAATGATGGGAATAACCCATGGAGTTGTCCTCCACCTCAGAGGAAGAACCTAATATTTACATATAGAATCTCCGTATACAACATGGGCACAATTCCATGAAGATTAGTCTTCCAAGTTGATGGGACTTTGCCATTTAACACAGAGTCCACATGTTGCATAGAAAGGTAATACATATATTTCAAAAATAAAATGTGTGTGTGTGTGTGTGTGTAAAGTGCTGTCAAGTCACTTCCGACTTATGGCAACAACAGGAATTAATGACCTCCCAAATATCCTACCATTAACAGCCTTACTTGGGTCTTGCAGATGGGAGAGCCATGGCTTCTTTTATAGAGTCACTCCATCTCATATTGGGTCTTTCTCTTTTCCTGCCGCCTTGTATTTTTCCAAGCATTACTGTCTTCTCCAGTAAGTCTTGTCTTCTCATAATGCGAACAAAATACAATAGCCTCAGTTTAGTCGTTTTAGCTTCCAGGAAGTGTTTAGGCTTGATTTGCTCTAGAACCAATTTACCTGTCTTTTTGGCAGTCAACAGTATTTGTAAAACTATTCTCCAACACATTTCAAAGGAATCCACTTTCTTCCTGTCCACCTCCTTCATTGTCCAACTTTCACACTCATACCTAGTTCTGGAGAATACAATGGCATTAATTAACTTGATCTTGGTCGCCAGTGACACATCCTTATGCTTAGGAATCTTTTCTTCATGGCTGCCCTTCCCAGTCTCAATCTCTTTCTGATTTCTTGGTTGCAGTTTCTCTTTTGGTTGATGATGAAGTCAAGGAACAGAAAATCTTGTACGATTTCAATTTCTTCATCATCAGCCTTAAAGTTCTGTAATTCCTCAGTAGTCATTACTTTTGTCTTCCGGTCTTTACAGGGCATGCTGCAGCACCCTCCTATCAAAGGCCACCTCAGCCGAGGCCAACTTATCTACGCGATAATGTTTAGTAAAAGAGTGAACAGACCTCCATGTTGCTGCTTTGCAAATAACTTCTAAAGAAGGAAACGCTAGATAAGATGCAGTAGTGGCAGCCCCCTTTAAGGAGTGTGCTGTGACCCCCCTCTGGTGGTGAAAGAACCAGAGCCTTATAGGCCAGAATGATATAACCTTTGATCCACCTACTAATGGTAGAAGTGGAGATAGCTTCTCCCTGGGTCTTCTTCCGAAAGGAAACAAACAAACAAAGACTCCGTTTTCTTCCATCCCTTAGTTCTGTCCATATAAAAACTCAGGGCTCTGCGAACATCTAACCTATGCCATATTTTTTCCCTCTCATGCTTGGGATCCGGGCAAAACGATGGGAGAACAAAGTCCTCTGACCTATCAAAGGTCGAGTATACCTTAGGGATGAATGCCGGGTCTGGCCTCAGCACCACCTTGTCAACATGAAAAATACAAAGTTCTTTGTGTACTGACAGGGCCCTTAACTCAGACACCCTTCGAGCCGAGGTGATATCTACCAGAAAGACTGTTTTGAAAGTCAGCTCCTTCAGAGGGCAAGATGCCATGGGCTCAAACGGGGCATGGCACAGGGCTCTCAACACAGAATTTAGGTTCCAGGTGGGAAACCTACGTACCTGGGGTGGCTTAAGAAGTGAAGTACCCCTCAGAAAACATCTAATGTGTGGGTGTTGCCCCAAGGAGACACCTTTCTTAGCCCCCTTAACAGCTGAGAGGACTGCCTCAAGGTAGTTGAACACAAGTCCTTGTCTAAACCCACTTGCAGAAAAGCCAAGATATCCCCCACCCCTGATAGGAGGGGTTCCACTTCTCTTTTCAGACACCATGACTGAAAAATCTGCCAAGTCCTATTATATACACCATTGGTGGACCCCTTCCTAGAAGCCAAAAGAGTATCCACCACCCCTTTCTCATAGCCTATGTCCTCTAGTTGCTGCCTTTCCAGTTCCAGGCTGCTAACTCTAACATGTCCAATCCCAGATGAAGTGTCCCTCCACATCCGAACAGATCCATTGTCCCAAGAAGACCTCGATAGGAAGGGGAACCACACTGTCCAGGACCGGAGGGGCACCAACAGAGGTAATGCCATCCGTTGTTCCACCCTTACCAGAGACTTGTAGACCCAGGTCCGATACTGTACTTCCTGAAATCAGACCCATTGTCCCTGAAGTTGGATCAAAGGCAGGAATTCCGGAAGGTTCGTCCTCAACACACTGGCCGACTGCTACATGAACCTCACCCGTTCCGGTTCCAGGGCACTCAGGGGCAGTCCCATTTGAACTAGCATTACTCTGACTTCCCCCTTTGTCTAGCGTGCCACGGAGGAGGCAGAGTATACTCCTCGTTAGCTCATTGTTGTTAGCTGATGGTACTCGTGCCAAAACCTTAGCAGAACTCTCCCCTTCTATAGAGGTTCCAACATGGCATGCTAGTCATGCCGAGGATTCCTTCTTTGAACCCTTGGAACCTTGACCTGACTTCCCTGAAAAGGGCTGCGATCTTGTATCTCTAGAACTATTCTGCCATCTACCCTTGAAAGCTCTACTGTAATTCTGCCTGTCGTCCCGCTTAAAATCCCGAAAGTACTGAGAAGGCATAGGGGGCTTCCCATCCTTCTTTTTGGATGGTAGCACTTTTTTCTTGTCTTTATCTTCTATGAGATATCTATCAAAGCCTGCCCCAAAAAGATTAACACCCTTGAATGGTACTGATGCCACTTTTGCTCTTGCTGCAGTGTCAGCGTCCCAGTTTCTAAGCCAGGTATTACACCTAGCCATCACGCTACTGGCCATAGCTCTAGCCAATAGCTGGAGAGTATCCAGAGAGGTGTCCGCCACGAAGGCTGCTGCCAGAGCAATCTTTTTAAATTCATCCTTTAAAGCCTTAGGTATGCCACTCTCTGCTGTGGTAAGATCTGAGGCCCAAGTATAGGCTGCTCTGGCAAACAAGGAACCAGTGACTGACGCTCTCAGAGAACTAGCAGATGCCTCAAAATCTCTACGGAGTGCT
Source organism: Gekko japonicus (assembly GCF_001447785.1). Classification (NCBI taxonomy): domain Eukaryota; kingdom Metazoa; phylum Chordata; class Lepidosauria; order Squamata; family Gekkonidae; genus Gekko; species Gekko japonicus. The sequence continues at coordinate 366,678 of NW_015165850.1, read as the reverse complement.
TTCTCCACCCATTTGTCACAATTGTCCTTGGGCAAGCCATTCGCATCCATAGGAAGAATAGAGGAAGACGACAGTGAGTTGATTGGGTCATCAACCACTGGGAGTTTTAGCTTTTTTGTCGCTTCCAGAATAAGAGAGTACAATTTTGCAATCAAGGGGTTATCAGACTTGGGGTTTGCAGGATTTTCCCATTCAGTCATAATAATATTATAGAACTCCGCAGGTAAAGGTACTCCCGCAGCCTTGACATTAGGTTTTGGAATGGCCTTGTCTGACCCAGCTGGAAATTCTGCAGCCTCTGTGTCTTCCTTAGTCTTAGGAGCAGGGCTATTTTGGGGCAGGAACACACAGGAACGGAGTTCCGGCTGGCTCCCAAGTTGGCCACACCCAGCAGGAACTCATTAGCATAATAGGCCACACCCAACAGCAGGAACTCATTAGAAATGGCTCCATTAGGGGTGTGTGGCCTAACATGCAAAGGAGTTCCTGCAACAAAAAAAGCCCCTGGGTTTTGACAACAAACAAGGTAAACAGAATAAGAAGCAAAAGGTGGGTGTGGCTGGATGACCACACTTCTGGTAACATGGGGGAGTGGCCTAATATGCTAATGAGTGGTGCAGTCAGGGGTGTGCGGATTAATATGCCAATGAGTTTCTGCTGCTGGGTGTGGCCTATTATGCTAATGAGTTCCTGCTGGACTTTTTCTACAAAAAAAGCCCTGCTTAGGAGTATAGGAAAGCTCCAGTGCCCTTAAAACCTTTGGTAACATTCTATTATGCAAGTCTTGAGGAAACAGTCTTGACTGACTAAGTGGCACAGCTTCTTCTCCTTCCTCAGACAATTGCCCCTCTTCCTTATCGGATACAGGAGACTCAGAACCTGACTCTTCTCCCATGTCACTAAACAACTCACTTTCTTCTTTCTTCTTTCTATCAGTTGCCAGGATCTTCATGCTCACAAGAGCACCGCCAGACGTCCTGCTGCAGAGGCGTCTCTGGTGTAGCCTCATTTGGAATACTGTATACAGTTCTCATCACCGTATTGCAGAAATGACATTGCAGAGCTGGAAACAGTACATGGGAGAGCAACCAAGATGATTAAGGGGTTGGAGCACCTTTCCTATAAGAAAAGGCTGAAGAGTCTGGGACTCGAAAATTCCAGACCCAGTGGCTCTTTATTAGAGGTTTGGGTGCCTTCAATAGCATCTACTGGAAGGGAGCTTGAAGGACCAGCTTTGTCCGCCATTTTAAGTGACAGCAACAGCCTATCACTCTTAAGAAGTTAAAATGGCCGTCATTCCTGCCTTTTCCAGCTTATCTCATGTAAGCACCAAGGAAGGATAAATAATACATATATCCCATCAGCTCTCCAAGAGAGATCCGATCAATAATCCTCTGGGAACTATATAGCCCTTAGAGGCCAAAATACCCCCGCTATCTTGCCACCTTCTATTTTTCCCTTCAAGCTCCAGGGAGAAAAAACAAGATCTCCCCCCCCCCCCAGATCAGACTACCGCAGGCGAAAGAAAAAACCAAGGGAGAGGGGAGGAGGGGGGTCTGGGAGTCTTTACTTGCCATACTTAGCCGGACCAGTCCACCGGATCTGGCCACACCCCTACCATGATTCAGAGGCTGCAAAATGAAAAAAATGCTGAACTAGATGGACTATTGGTCTGATCCAGCAGGGCTCTTCTTAGGTTCTTAAGCTAATAAACAAAAGCAGAGTTTTGCCTCCAGTAACCAGTTCTGTCATGTACATGCACAATACAGTGACATGGACAGGCTGTGCAGGATGCTGCTGACCATTAATAAGCCACAATTCAGCATGGTGTTAACAATGCCACCCCTTGCCATGGCTCCCGCTAGTAACAAGTATGCCCCCTTTCCCCTTTTCATTATCATTGGCCCTGCACCTTGTTACATCACAGAAGTTGTCAAAGGATGTGTCTCCCATTTTCTAATCTGGCAACTTCAATCATTAGGGCCTGATTCTGATCCTTTCACCAGTTACCCTCTATCAGCGCTTTTAGGTTTCCACAGAACTGGATTTCCAAACTCTTCCTTCTTCCTTGACTGATACACTGTCCCCCCCCTTTTTTTTACATCCAAGTTTGTGTAATCATTTGTTTCATTTTACATTTGAAAGAACAGGATTAAATAAAAATATAACTGTAAAAAAGTAAGGTTTCCATTTTCCATACTTTCTGATCAGTGAATTGTGCTTGGTGTAGTTTGGTGTAGTGGTTAAGTGTGCGGACTCTAATCTGGGAGAACCGGGTTTGATTCCCCTCTCCTCCACTTGCACCTGCTGATGTGACCTTGGGTCAGTCAAAAGCTCTGGCACAGCTGTTCCTGAAAGAGCAGTTTGTGTCAGAGTTCTCTCAGCCCCACCCACCTCACAGGGTGTCTGTTGTGGGGAGGGGAAGGGGAAGGAGCCACTCTGAGACTCCTAGGCTCCTTCCACACGGCAGGGAAAACACCGGTGAAAGTGCGGCTAATTAGAGCCGCACCAAAATAGAGACGCTGCGGGCGGGATCCCATCGTTGCTCTCCGGCACGATCAGATGCCGATCAGATGCCGGGGAGGAAGAGACGAGTGGGAGGGGGAGGCTGCCAAACTCCGCATGCTCAAGCATGCACAGTTCGGCCGGGGATGCACCGGCGCAAGGACGCGCCGCCGATCCCACGGCCGCACTTGCCACGGCCCTTTCGATTGAACCACCCGGTTAGGTGGTTCTTTTTTGGTGCGCTTTTTCGGCGGAAGGGATGGATGGGGGATGAGCGCAGCACGATTCCCAGATGTTGCTGTGGGATTGCGCCCGTTTGCTACGGCCCCGATCCGTCCCTCTCCCAGCCCAAAACCCCTCGTGTGAACAGGGCCATAGTGGAGGGCGGGGTATAAATCCAATCTCTTCTTCTCTTCTTCTTGAAACATGTAAGAAATGGAGGTTGTTACTTCAAACTTTATAAACTCATTTTAGTTCATTTTAGTTTGTGTATTTTAGACTGTTTACATGCTTAATCCAAGAGAATGCCCTGAATTTATAAACAGCCTGATGCAGCAATTGCACTGAACAAATAATGTGCCTTGTAGACAACTATCTAGATAAACACTTGAAAGTCTGGCTGATTAACATAAAAACCTGATTTGCAAGGATTTAAGAGAATAAATTTAAAAAATAGAAATGGAAGAGAACAAGCTACATTTGGATTTAAAAACCAGGGTAAGTGAGGTACATAAAGTGTATTTTAAAGGGAAAGTAATGATACCATTTTCCCTTTATATACAACTCTTTTGTTTCAGCACTTATCAAACAGATTTCACTCCTCTTCACCTTTACGTCTTGTCTTTTACTTTGAAAACCAGTGTCTTGTTTTCATTCACATTCAGTATCTGCCACTAGCGTTTTGCACTGATTTTTAATTGTGGTGGTCCTCTCTGGAAGACAAATTTTGTGCCGAGAGTAGAATATAATCAAGTAATTAATAAATCTTACATGTGAAAAATGCTGAAAGTTTTGTAGTGAGGCAAATGAAGATCTGCCTAATTTGTAAACGGTCAGGGGACATGTCACCCACCCGCCAATCATATTCTGAGACCTGCCATGTGCTTGACAATCTCTAGTTTCTGCCATTCTGGTAGTGGATAAAAAAAAAGTTTGGAGACATACCACTTATAGCTAGTGGGCTTAATTCAGTTGGGGGGGGGCACCAATCGTGCAGACTTAAGAATAATGCTTACACAAAGTGACTAAAAATTGCAGGTCTATGGCTGCATTCACATTTTAATCACAGTTAGAGAAAATGTACACATACTTGGCTTGCGGGGGCTCATGTGCACGCCTTATTCCCCCATCCCACCAAGACTAACAGTTAAATATTAACTCCAGTTACCTATTAAGTACAAATAGAGGCATGTGGGTTAGTTCAAGTTATCTTGACCTCCACTAATCAGAATTCTAAATCAGGATTCAATCAGAGTTTAGAATCCCAGTATGGGGGGGGGGGCTCACGTTTGTGTGTCACACAGGTAACCAGAGCTTGCAGTTAACCACAATCCTCAATGCAAGAAATGAAGTAAGAAGCAAGGCATGCAAGTTAACCTAGCGACAAGATGGGTGATATACACAGCAGCTATACATGGCATCTCAAAGCACTCTATATCCAACAGAAAATAAGTTACGTTCCTGTGCCATATTAGGAGAACTGCTGAGTGCTTCAAAAACCCACATACTTCTACACAGAAAACTCCATTATCTTGTTTACGAAGAAACACACTCACTTATTTTTTAAAAAATGCAAACCTACTGCTTTGTATATCAAAGTCCTGTAATCAGTGTAGTATTAGATACTTGGAAAAGGACAGGGAAATATCTACATCCCTTAATCTCACCTTTGCAATCATTCATAGTATAGACTTCTGTATTTCTGTAACTTGGAAGTCAGGGATTGACAGCAATTTCATAAAAATACATAATGCATTATCACATGGTCAATGTATTTCTTTTCAGAAACAACTAGAAATGTGGAAGTCCAATGGCTCCAATATTCAAGACTTTATCAATACTCCATCGTCTCTGAGTAGATTTAACCAGTTTTGAGAAGCCAATATGTAAGATTTATTGCTGTTTATTACAAAATGATTCTATATCCAATCCAACTTAATGAACATATGGGGGAAAACAATGGTCCTGGATTCAGCTGGGGTTGTCTTTGCAGCTGTGGGGCCAGGAGGCGAGTGAAGGGGAGGGATTTCCCCTTCGGTTTCTTGGGAGGGCTGGGGGCCATGGCAGTCAGAGCTTGGGTGGCCAATCTGGCACCTTAGCTTGTGAGGGAGGGGCAGGGCTTCCAGGAGGGTCTGGAGGCCAGAGATCGTTCACTCCGGCACACTCCTTCTTTGTGTGAAGAGCTGCTGCCAGAATGGTTGGCACCTGGTTCCGATCCAACTTTATGAACTTATGGGGAAGAATGTACAATTATGTAGGAAGAATGAGATGTGTTTTTACTTGCCTCTTGGCCACTGCTATAAGCACAACTTTAAAAGAAGTTTTGTATAAAGTATTATTCCAATAGTGGTTAACACCAGCAAAATTAAATAAAATAGCTTATACATAAAAACGTATTCACTGGAGAAGTGTTTCAAAAGATAGCAATTACCAACGTACAATGTGGACATGCGCTTATGTTGAAAGATCTGGGGAAAAGATGGTGTTAGAAATTAAAAATATGATGAATTTCTGTCTATTGATAGTTCCAAAAATGCTTCTGTTAGGACCTACTGATAGTCAAGTACCATCAGTGCACAGAAGTATGGTTTTAGATTTCTTAACTGCAGCTAAAATGTTAACTGCAAAATGCTGGAAGCATACTAGATATTGAAATCTATGGGCCTGGATGTAAGTCCAGAGGTCCATCAGTGGCTATTAGCCACAAGGTATAGATAGGGACTCTGGGGCAAGTGATGCTCTGTCATCTTGGTGCTTGGGGGGGGGGGCAACAGTGGGAGGGCTTCTAATGTCCTGGCCCCACTGGTGGACCTCCTGATGGCACTGGTATTTCTGGCCACTGTGTGATACAGAGTGTTGGACTGGATGGGCCTTTGGCCTGATCCAACATTGGCATCTCTTATGTTCTTAAGTTTTGGTGAAACAGCAAAATTATCTGAAACTAACTGAAGTTGTCTGGTTAAGAGAAGGAAAAATAATGAAGCCAGCATTTCTTAAAACTGGAAAGCATTTTATAAATTCTGGTCCCAAGAAATAAATCTGAGTATTGATTAGAATAATTGTGCAATATTTTTGTACATTTAAAGTTTTTAAAAATTGTTATACTTGAGATAGCTATTAAGAATTCTCATGATAATATTGTGCAGGTGGTAGAAGTTTGGTTGTAGCAGGTATCATAATGATTTATTAGTTCACTTGTCTCACTGAGCTGTGTTAAAACATATCTGTTTATCATCTACTCATCTCACTAAAAATGCAATAGGACAAAAGTCATGAACCATTTACTAAGTGTGCTCCACAGATTTATATAAATGTTAATAAGATATGTACTTTTATGTAATCATAAATACTGAGATCTGAAATCTGTAAAATATATTCATTTATTTATTCAATTTCTATCCCGCCCTCCCCTCAAGTGGGCTCAGGGCAGGTATATAAAATAATTAAAATTATATATATTTCTTTTTTTTAAAAAAAACCCCTTTTCTGTGACAGAAAAATTTGCATTGTTAATCGACACGTAAATGGAGATGGTGTTAGATGACTAGTTTGCATTTTTAGGTTGATTTACTGTTAATTTAATTTTCTATTGTTTATCTTCCTTGGCTCCCAACTGTTTTGGTAAAAAATCAGGTTTAGAAATATTTTAAATAAATACATGTAATACATAGGGTTGTTCTTAGGCTGCAACAGATAATGCACATAAATTTCTCTGAACGCTTGAAAACATTACACAGCGTTAAGATTCATTTTAATAGTAATAATCTCACTTCCCTCTAATGGGAAAAATGTCAAGACTGAAAAGTATTACTGATAGGAGTGAGTAGGCTTTACCTCAGAAGCCACTGCAAAAAAAAAAAAAGGTACATGAAACAATCTTGCATAATTCTAGCTCTTTTAGAAGAAACCAAGGGGAAGAATACTATGTCAATTTTGTCTCTTTAAATGACAAGGTCCCCCCACTTTTTATTTCAGCCATATGAATCAAGATTTGCCAAGTTCTGAGTTTAGATACAGCAGTATTTATTAATCACAGCATAAATCTTATTTTACACATCATGCAAACTGCTTGGTAATTTAATATGCTGTAAATTTAATGGAACCGTGCAAAAATGGCAGAAATAGGCATCTGGCTTGTAGCCTGTTTTCCATCTGTCTGTATTTTTAGATATATTACAGCTTTTAATATGAAAAATGGGAAGAGGGTGCATTTAGATATGAACCAAATTATTTGCAGCCCAATCCTGTGCATATTTCCTCAGAAATAAGCCTAAGTGTGTTCAATCAGACACGCTCCCAGATAATTATACACAGGATTGATGCCCTAGCTTCTTCACAACAGAATAACACCACACATACTTTTCCTAACAGAAAAATGAATGAAACGTCTCCGATCAGGATGGGCTTGAAAAGGAGCAAGATGAGGAAGGGCCCATATGTTGCCGGTCTCTCAGCAGCATATGAAGCCAAGGTAAATGTGTTTTCTTCCCTTCTATGTCCCAGGTTAGAATTTTACTTTGTTGTGTCGAATTTAATGAGAATGGCTAAGATTTTTTTTTTTTAATCCCCTGGAGACAGGGTAGCTTTATTGGGGGTTTTTTGTTACACCTTACAAACTAAAAGAAAAAAGGGGGGGAGGGAAAAAACACCCCAGGATTAAAGAAAAGTAATTTAGACCCACACTATAACTAAAACCCCAAGAAGGGAGATCATTAGCAGTTAGTATCCAGTTGTTGTTAGAAAAAAAATCCGCTTATAAATCAATGAGTTAGAGAGTTAGTCAGTTTGTGTTAGCATTCCAAACAGTTCAAGTGCGCAAAAAGCCTCTTCCATCATCATCCCTGCTTGCAAATGTTCTTAAAGTCTTAGAGTTGCTTCGGTCTTCTAAGTCTTAGATCGTAAGTTTCTTTGGTCGCTGCACCACCCGCTGCACTGAAGTCTTCCTCCGAGTCTTTCTCTGCTACTTCTGCTCCGCCTCCATGTTTTCGCTGCTCATTTTCCGCCGATCCGAAGTGCCGTTTTACCCATTCTTCCGCCTTCATAGCCGAGTCAATTTTCTCCCTTTTGTCTCTGATTTTAAACACAACCCCTTCAGGAAAAAACCAGGAATATTGAATTTGGTTGATTTGTAGGAGTGAAATCAATTCTTTATAGGGTTTCCTTTTCTGGCGTACTTCAAATGGAGTGTCCTTTAGGACCCTGATTTCTGTTGTTCCCAGCTTCAGGGGATTTGCCGATGCTGCTTTCAGGATTTCATCCCTTCTCTGTCTTCAGAGGAACTTGACAACAATTTCGCCCAGTAGGTTGTTACGCTTTATGTAATTGGAATACGATCTGTAGACCACCTCCATTTCTTTTTCTACCTCCATTGCTGAAACTCCCACCACAGGCGCAATAAACTCCACTATGAGTTTCTTCAGGTCCTCCCCCGACGATTCGGCAATACCCTGAAACCTGAGCGTCTTATTTGCTTTCTCCATTTGCAAATTCAAAAGCCTTCTTTCCTGGGAATCTTGTCTCTGTTCTACCACTCCCACCTTCTTTTTAACTTTCTTGGTGTCGTGTACAGTTTCCTTTATTTTCTCGTCTGTTTGTATTGCTTTTTTAGTTAGCAATCTGTTGCTGTTGCATTGCCAGAGTTTGATTTGAGACGGCCAACTTTTGGTTAATATCATCGAGTCTCTCATTAATCGGCTTAAGCAGTTCCGATAGCATAGAAAACACGTCACTCATCTCTTCCGGTCTCGGACTTTGATTCCCTTGCTTTACTGTTTTTGCAAACTTTCTCTGGGTCGTGGCCATTTTCAGCTTTGTTTATATTAGAAGAACTGTTTTGCTCCTCTCCGCAATAGCGCACGATTCTCCTTCGCAAACTCAGCGAAGTCTTTTCCGCACTTAAATGCTTCCTTTCCCCCACACCCCCTCGCTTATAAACTCAGTTCATTTGTTCAAGCCAGGGGTTTCCCTTCTGACGTCACTTTCAGGGGGGGAGAAAGACTCACTTTTAAGTTCTTTCTGTTTAAAACGCTCTCTGGTTCATTGCCGGTCACTCCTCAGACCTCTTGTAGCATCGCAATGTCGCTGATCTCCGCTGCTTGTCCCGGTCGGCATCAACTATGCTCAGTAAAGACTGAGCCACACAGTGGTCAGACCAGAATGGCTAAGTTTTAAATCTGACTGGGCCGATATAAACATACCCACATACAAGCAAAATTCCTATTTTTATACTGTGGGCCATACCAAGTGACGGCTTGCAAGTCCTAAAACTCCTAATTAACTAAAAATAAGAAAAAATTAACCATAATTCTGGCTTGAATCTTAAGTAGCAGAAAAGAAGCCATTCTAGATGAAGACAACTTCCCTGTCTCCTCATGAACCCTTCTGTTCACACACATCCCTGAAACAGAGCTCCTGAAGGCAGTGGACACTGTACCCGCCAGGAAAAGGGGGGCAATGTGGTGATCTATAGTGGGAGCAGGGAAATCAGCAGAAATTAGCCATTCTCTTCTGCACCTTGTTGTCTGTAGTATCTGAACAACCTCTTTGCATTTGAAATCAAACTGCATGCTGACTCAGCAGCATGAATCTTACTTTCATTTTAAAAAACATGAATCTTGAGACTTATAAAAGAAAGTCCCCTCACCATAAAATCAATGGCCAGGCCAAACCCCTGGACCTAGAAACACCAAATTTGGGGAGAGCGCTCCTACCATGACGTAGATGCTCACTAAGAAGGAATTTTTAGAAATTCGACCCCTAAGGGGGTCAAAAGGGGTAAAATGTGCTCCTCCCCATTGCATCCTATGTGGCTGCCAGACCGCTGCCTCCTTGCACCCCCCCCATTGGTCAGCTGCAGAGCTCAGTGTTCTGAAGTAAGAAAAACCCTGCATGACAGTTGAGGAAATCAGGAATAGCCAACAACCACCTGTGAGGTGCAGCAGTGCTACTTGCCCAGCCTCCCCCATGGCTTCAAACATGCCCCCCCACACCTCCTACACCTGACAGGAGGTTATCTGTCAGTTGCAGTAGCGGGTGCAGGGTGCTTAAAGTCATCAGGGAGCCTGCCCCAGCAGTAATGCCTTAGTGATCCTGCCGGCCCAGCCTCCACAGTGGCTTCTAATACTCCTTCCCCCTCCCCCTCCTACACTCGACAGGCAACCTGCCTGTCAGGTATAGGAGAGGGGGTGGGATGCTTACAGCCATTGGGGAGGTTTCAAATTGGGACTAGTCAGAGGAAATAAATTGCTGCTGGGATAGGTATTCTAAAACCGGGTACCACTTTCCAACAAACATCTCTTGTTTTGAGTTTTGATGGGTAACATTTAATTTGTTTGCAACTGCATCCATAAGGTAATGATTCCACAATTTATGGAACCAGGTTTCAATCATTGGCGCTGTCAAGACAGGGTCAGGGAGCGTAGGCTAAAAGGCAGGTCTGATAACAAGTCCAGGGTTCAGCCGAGAGTTCCGTCAGAAGAGTGTGTTAAACAAGTCCTGAGCAGCAAGCACAGCCAAGGTCAAAACGTACCATAAATCAAGCCGGAGTGCAGAGCGGAGGCCGTAGTCAAGGAAATGCTGAGGATCAGATAACCGAAATTCAGGAGTAGAGAAACAGAAGCCGACGGTCCACAAGCAAGCCGGGTCAAAGCCAGAAAATCCCCAGGATCTGAAGTGAGGTAACCGCAGAGTGTCTGGTCCTGTCAACAACGTTGCCAGCACGAGTTGCTCAAGGCAAATGTTCTGCTGAAATAGCGTGCTGGCTTATTAGCTCCTTGAAGCGAGGTCCAGGCTGCTGTTAAAACTCAGGGCTGATTGAGCATCGACCACGCATGCGTGCAGCCTTCCGTCTGTCATTCAGCTCCTGACGCCTCCGGTCTCGGAGCTGGTTGACAGGTGGGGGAGAGTCTGGTGGTGATGAACTCAGATCAGGCAGTGCCTGATCGGCCTCAGGTGGACCCTGTTAAGTGCTATCCTCCTCAGGACTTACAGTTCCTTCTGTTAAAGGTGCCAAGTCCACCTGTTCCTGGCTGTCAGGCCCTGATTCTGGGGCTACGTCAGGGGCAGGCATGACAGGCGCTTTGGTGTCTTTCCAAAAAGTCGCTATTGTGGTTTTGGCAGCATCCAGCATGACCTCAATAGTAGCCTTATGTGATCTCTCTAGTAAATCTTGTGGCCATGTGTTTAAAAATAAAACTTCTGGTGTACATAGTACTTTTACCGCAGTGACCTCTTCAATGATCTTTAGAATTTCTGACCAAAATGATTTAATTTTTATACATCCCCACCAACAATGGGCAAAGTCCCCTACTTGTTTACAATCTTTCCAACATCTCAGAGATATTGTTGGTGATATGTGTGAAAGTTTCTGGGGAGTTGCTTACCATCTTGTCATGAGTTTTAAATTTTGAAAGCGTATTGCCATAGAGAGGGTAGAGAAGCTAGTAGATTTCCAAAATTTGGACCATATGTCATCATTAAGTATTATTGCACAATCTTTCTGCCAAGCAGATTGATAAGTCAACTGTGGTGCGCTGGAGTTTTGAATCAGTAATGAATAAATTTTGGAGATAAGCCCCCTGTTTAGTCCGTCCGAGTCTCATATCAGACATTCTAATTTTGATAATGGCTGTGACATCAGCTTGATTATATCAAAAGAATTTAATAAGTGACTCAGTTGTAAATAGAGAAACCATGGTATGGTTTTGCCCAAACACTGTTCCAGTATTGCCTTGCTTTTCACACCTTGCTTATTGGCAATATCTACAATGCGAGATATGTTTATAGTTCTCCAGTATATTACAAGATTAGGATCTGTACCAGGTATAAACCAGTTCTGATTGAGAACCGTCGAGTACCTAGATATTTTGGGTAATAAAGATTGGGTGTGCCGCTTCTAACTTTGAACAGCCGGGTAAATTACAGTTATGATGTCTCTTGATTCAGAGGAGAGATTTCCTCGAGTCCATACCATGTCTGCTAAAGAATGTGGAACACAAATCATCACAAATGTCTGCCCAGCCCAGTCTTTTAGATTATCATAATATTTTAAGTGTAATGGCCATTAAGATTGCTCTATTATATATCGCCAAGTCCGGTAAGGCAAATCCTCCCATTGATCTGGGTCTCTTTAGGATAGAAAAACTTATTATGGTTTTTTTCTTGTCCCATGAAAACTGGGTCAAAGTGGTATGCCAGCATTTAAAAATTGCAAGTGGAATAGCCTGTGGGATTGTTCTAAATAAAAAGATAAATTTGGGTAAAATAAAGGATTTAATTAGATTAAATTTTTCACTCCAGTTTATATTCAGCTTATTCCAATTGTGTATTGTGTTGGTCAGTTCAGAATGCATCATGTGATGATTAAGTGTTAGCAACTCATCTTGAACAAGAGGAATTTGGATACCAAGATATGTTAGGGCTTTAGAAACCCATTGAAATTTAAAGGATTTTTTAATACAGTCTTCCTCTGACTTCAGTAGAATTGATGGCAATACCTGTGACTTACTATCATTAATCTTCAATTCTGAAATTATACCAAAGCAGGACAACAGGTTATGCAATGTTGGTAGGGACACAGTTGGGTCAGTAACATACAAAATCATATCATCGGCAAACAATGACAACTTGTGCTCTTTTGAGCATAATTTTATGCCCAAAATGTTTGGGTGTCCTCTAATAGCATTGGCCAGCGGTTCCACTGCTAAAGCAAACAATAAGGGAGACAAGGGGCACCCTTGCCTAGTACCACGAAGTAATGAAATAGGATTAGTAACCGTACCATTTAATCCTAGTTATGGGAGTGGAGTACAATGTTCTAACCGTATTGATAAATCTGTGGCCAAATCCCATTGTTTCTAATACTGAGAAGAGGTATTGAAACTCCACCGAATCAAAAGCCTTCTCGATGTTGAGCAATAAAAATATAGCGGTCTTTTTAGTTCTATGGCAATGACTAAGAAGGGACAGGGTTTTGATGGTATTGTCTGCTAGATCCCTTCCCAGGATAAAACCCACTTGCTCTTGATCTATATATTCGGAAACAAAAGGGCTGATTCTTTTAGCTAAGGTTGCTGTTAGAATGTTAAAATCCTGATTTAGGAGGGAAATAGGCCTATACGATGCTGGGTTAAAGGGATCTCTTCCCTTTTTGGGTATCACTACAGTTTGGGCTTCACTCCATGATGGAGGTAGCTTCCCATTTAGTATTACATCATTACAAGCTGCAGTCAATGGTTCAACAAAAGATAACCCAAAACTTTTATAAACTTTTATAAAAATTGGAAGGGAAACCATCTGGGCCAGGGGCTTTTGAACATTTGAGAGTCTTAATCAGGGGTCATTTCGTAGAATAAGAGGTGCAGGAGCTCATTAGCATAACTCATTTGCATATGTCACACCCCCTGAAATCACCGGAAGTGTGTCAGAAGGCAACACCCACCGCTCAGGCTCCACTGGACTGTTTTGGATTGCTAGCTATGGGGGGGGGGAGAAACGTGCAGATCTGTCCTCGCAGAGGAGGGAGAGCTTGTACCTGAATAAAACTTGGTCTTAAAGGTGCCACTGGATTGTTTTGGACCGGGGGGCCGGGGGGGGAGCTCTGCAACTTACCTGGCTGCTTCTTGCTCTGACTGAGGGCTGCTGGGAGCAGGGGGCGGGGCTTGTTGCATGTGCCCGCCCCCTGGGCTCTTTACTGCCGGAGCTCCGCTCCTGTGCGCTCCTGCAGGAAATGACCCCTGGTCTTAATCATCTCTAATAATTCTTTTTCTGTAAAGGGTTCCTCTAGGAGAGATTTATGAGTGTCGTTTAGGTGTGGAAGGTTGCCATGCTCCTGCAAAAATTGGTCAATCTGTGGTTGTGTGGGTCTAGTAGATGTATACAGTGTTTTGTAATAGTTTTCAAAAACCTCAGAGATATGATTTGTTTGATTGAGGATTGCTCCTTGTGTTGTTTTAATAGCTGAGATTCTGTTAGAAGTTGCCTGTATTTTAATTTTACGTGAAAGCAGATTCAAAAATCTAGGAGTTCTAAACCAATATTTTTGTTTTGTAAAAACCAATTGTTTTCTAATTTTCGTTGTTTCAATCTGTGCTAAGCTCCTCCTAGCTAACAGTAATTGTTTATAAGCTTTTTTACTGGCAGTTTGTTAGTGTTTTTTTTCCAAAATTTTTATTTGTTCTAAAAGATCTGATTCTATTTTTTGTCTCTTTTTCAGAAATGCAGTCTTAGAGATCAGAATTCCTCTAATAACTGACTTGAGAGCATCCCATCTTATAGCCGAGGAAATATCATCTTGCGGATCGTCTTTAAAGTATTGTTTAATTTCATTTTCTATTTCTTAGCATACTAAAGGGTCAGCTAATAAAGAAGTGTTCAATGACCATTGTTTGTGTTTCCCCGATTGATCATTTGAAGCCAAAACACAACATAACCACAAATGGTCTGACCAATGTGATGGGTCTATTGATGTAAATACTACTCTCTGCTGAAGTGTAGATGAAATCAATATGAAGTCTATTCTGGCATAGACCTCATGACGGTCTGAGTAGTAAGTATAGTCCTTAACACTGGGATTTAACACTCTCCAAATATCAATCAAATCATTGTCTTTAAATATATCCCCCAATCCTGTAAATCTTCTGCTATTTTTCTTTAAGTGAGTTTTAAAATGAGATCTGTCCATTAGTTTGTCTATAACAAGATTAAAATCTCCCCCTAAAATCACATCTCCATCAGAGAAGAAGTTCAGTTTGTTTACTGTGTCCCTTATGAATGACAACTGATTGTCATTGGGGGCATAAAGAGTTGCTATTGTGGTCGTTTTTTTGTCTAGCAGTCCTTTAACAAATAGAAACCTTCCTTGAGAATCACTTAACTTGGAAGTAAGAGAAAAGGTGATATTCTTTGATATCAATATCGCCACACCTCGTGACTTAGATGTCCCAGATGCTGTATATTGAAAAGGGAATTTAGAAGATTTAAATACCTGGGCCTCAGTTTTTTTGAGATGCGTCTCCTGTAGAAGCACCACATCCGCTTGAGTTTTTGATATTTGGGTTAGAATACGTTTCCTTTTGATCACATTTCCAAGACCACGCACATTAGATAACACTACTTTTATTGTATTGGGAGGCCATGCTGGATATCTGCCTTTTTAAAGTTTAATGCCTTTTCTTAACTAGCAATCAGACAACTTTTGGTGTGATTTAATCTGTCCAATTTATTATAGTTGAGGCTCAGATCAATCTGGGTACAAATGAGTATTATAACTCAGTATCTGTGTTTTGTGGAAAAATGTTTACCCGCTCAACAGCCTTCCTCTTTAGACTCTCCTTTATAACCTCGCAACTTACTTCTTCTATTCTCCTCCGAATGGTCCCTGGAAATTATAAAGAAAAAGTTTTGTAAAAAGAATAAAAAACAAGATAGGGAAAAATTGAAACAATAAGGTGATAGTTGTTCTTTCTATTGTTTCAGTTTAACAGAGTTTCCAGCTGATGAGAACTAATCCTTACTCAATAGTTGTCTTTTTAAACTTATGAATCAACTTACTACTCCAATACCAATCTGAACTATTTTAATCAATATAATCCCCTTTCAGTATTTGTGTGATGTATTTGTGTGATGTTTTTCCCCTTATTTAATACTATGACTTTGTTGAATTACAATCCTATTTGATTCAAAGAAGTTCTGACTGAATTAATTTCTACTCTGTGAGCTGAGTGTACTCTCAAAATTAATTATAGCTTAAAAACCTTAATATTCCAATTAATTTGTTATGCAGAATCAAAATAAACAGTATAATTAATTGATTTTTCTTTCCTTTTAAAACTAAGTATCAAAGATTAAAAACTCTTTTATGAATTCAAAAAATCTATAAACCTGTCTTGTCAGTTCTCAAGGCTCCTGCAGACACCAAAAACTCTGCAGGAGACCAGGTTTCTCAAACCCAGTTAATACTTTGAGAACCTAGTGGTTGAGTGGAGCTGAACTACAACCATTCATCCTGGACTTCGCCCCCCTCTTCAAACATAATATATATATTACATAAGCAAACAACTGTATTACTACCTTTATATAAGCAGCAACCAATGTACCTATCTATAGCTAACAGCATAGTGATCAGAAACATTTAGAATTAAAGTTCTCTACAATGCTCACTCTACCTGATTCACATGCTATATAAATACATATGTTCAGTTTTAACTTCTATATTTTTTCTCAAACCTATTAGCACACAATATTCTTTATAACATAAGTTGCCCATACAACCCAGCTGTCACACAATCTGTATAAAGTCTGCCTCTCCTCCTTCATTGTCGGGCAGTACTCATGGCTCTGAGCGGACAATCTTATTTGGCTCCGATGGCGGCAGCAATACTTCCCACCTTCTTTTTTGTGACTTTAGCGTAATGTCCATTGGAACTTCAAGATTTAATGTTCGGAGCAGTTGCTTCCCTTCTTCCAATGACGTGATCCTATGATTCTTGCCCATGTACGTAAGCTGTAAGATGAAGGGCGAGATCCACTTGTATATCCTATTAGCTTCAATAAGACTCGCTGTTATGGGCTTTAGTTTCCGCCTTTTCTCTAGAGCTTTTGGTGGTAAGTCTTGATAAATTTCAATTTTCTCTCCTTTATAGACGTCCTCTATTTCTTGCCTTTTGCAGGATCTTTTGTTTAAATCTTAAATCTAATACTGTAAACAGAATGTCTCTAGATGATCGGTTCTTCAGTGCTTTTAGCGATTCCAGCCAGTATGCCTTAGTTATTGCTAGCAGGACATCATCTTCCAGTTGTACTTCTTGGGCCAACCATTTTGAGAGAAACGTTGGGAGATTTTCTGAATCCTCCACATACTCTGCCAGACCACGAATTTTTTAATTATTCTGTCTCATAGATAGATCTATTTTTAGAGCTCTTACATCTTCACTCTGATGTATTTCTTGTATAGCATTTTGATTTCGTATAATGTTATTCATCGCGGTTTCGGCAATCTCTTTGGTTTCTCTGATACTTTTCTCCATTATTTCTAACTGATCATACGTAGGTTTTAGCATATTGGATATGCTGTCTAGTATTGTCTTTTGGTTTTCCACAAACACCGCTGCTAGGTCCGCGGTCGTGACAGGGGCATTTTGTTTTTATGTGTCAGTAGTGGTCGGCACCATTTTGGCTGTTATCAAGCGGCATTGGCCTGGCAGAAACAATCCTAATGCTGCATTTATTTTCACTTGTACCTTTATATTTTTGGTATTTTCTTGTTGAGGGAGTGTTCCTCTTTCTGTCTCCATACACTGTTCGTGTTGATCTCTCCGATTTTTTGCCTGATGATTAGAAGAGGGAGTGGCAGGTTCAGGCGGCCATTTTTCAATTGGCGTCGCCACGCCCCCATTGGCTTCCCTTATGTTCTTATGTTCATGCACACTCTCTCTTGCAATCGGAAAGGGAACAGCCCAACAAAAGCACCATTTGGCAAATCCTGTTTTGCACCAATCAACAAAATTACACACACAGTCTCTTCCTCTGAAATCATCATAAGGAGTACTTATTTCACAATTCAGATTCTCTCCTTTGTAAAAATTAGATCGGCATTCTGCCATGTCCCAAAGGCTCACTCTGGAGGGAGCCAATGGGCCTGCTGTAACTGGCACCTGCACATGCAACATTAATAATACTAACATCATGTACTCCTATGCCATAGTTCCCTAGTATCTAGTGTTACATGCAACCAGGTTTACATTGTATTTACTCAAATGCAAGACTAGGTTGTTTCACAGGTATACCATAAAAAAGAGGCTTACATTCACATACAAATTACAGTGATGTCCAATAATATTTAGCGTGTGTGTAGAACATTTTTAAGGGGTCACCTTACATTCAGGGTCATTTTTCTTTTGAGTAAATATGGTAAGTCATGCCAAACACATAGAACCCTGTACAGGTAAGGGCTTTTAAAACACATGCACACTTCAACATGCTGATGCAAATCTGGAGAGCTGCAGATGAAGACTTAGGATATGACCACATTAAAAATATCTCATCAACTTTAATTTTCTTCATTGGATTTGAAATAATTTTTGCACATTTCCCATACATACATCTCACTTGCATAACTGTAAACCTAGAAGTTGTATTTCTTTAAAAATCAGCAATGATTTTATACAGCTGTATCTATGATTCTTTTAATGAGTTTTTACAGGGTACTGGTGAGTTGTAAAACAGTCAAAACAGGAAATAGCACACAAGGAGTGATAGATTGCATACAACACATACTTTTATTTAAGAAATTTCTATACCACACTTCCTTTTTCAAAGCAGTTTACAGAGACAGACACAGCCAACTATCAATAAAACAATCCATAAAAATCAACAGGGTTCATCCTTAACTCAAATTGACATTTGGACTGGATAAAAGAAACCTGTTTGCTGTTGCCACAGAAATATGGACCTTGCTGAGACATCAAGCTAGAAGGTACTTTCCCTGCCCAGTGTTTATCAAACCTTTAATAGACAGACAGTGAAACAGGGTACAAAACTCTTTGAATGTGTGCGTTGATTTTAGAATACAGACATTGATGCCTTCCTGTGCTGCAACATGTCGGCTGCTAGAAGCTACTCTAGCAACTATTCTGACTTTTAGGACACGCTTGTGTAAAATAAGAATAGATAACTGACATGTTTCTGTCTTATTGGAACAGTGGAATTTTTCAGTTTACAGAGATTTCTTCCTTCTGGCAAAATGGGAAGCTTGATAATTCTCAGCTACAGAGAAATATTACTTATTATAACGTAAATAGCCTTAGTAACAAAAGATGGATCACCACAATATTGCACAGAGGGGATCACTCTTGTCATACAAATTAGCAATTATCAGATATGTACCCAATGGGTCATCCTGAATTTGAGGATTAGCAGTGTGAAAAGAAGCGAGACTAGGATTGGCAGGTTGCAACCTGGAGAATGCTGCTTTGACAGCTACACTATGATGATCTATTCAAGTGAAATGTATCTTCCCCCCATTCCCCCAGTGGTACCTTTCCCCATCCTGCTATAACATAAAAGACTCCAGCACTACTGGTAAATGTTGTTGTGATGTTTATAACTTTTTCTTATACTATGATTGAATTAAACTTGGAAGCAATTCACTATTCAGATCAGCTGACCCAGGTCCACCTGAATATTGGCCATGATGCCCACAACCAGAGAAGAGGTAAGCAGCTATGTTCTGTACCATATGAAACTTCCCAGTCATTTTCGAAGGCAGCCTTGCAGAGAGTACTTTCCAGTAGTTAAGCTTGATATTTACTGAGACATGGAATGTAGCAAACTCAGATGGCTTAAGCCTTCGTCAAGAAGTAAATGAACAAAGGCATTTCTAGTCATAATCCCCCGCTGGATTCTCAAAAAGCAAGTTACAATAACTTGATCAGACAGGATGGAAGAATCCCACCTCCTTGTGTGAGCATCAGTAGAAGAAACCATTAACAGCAAATAAACAAAAAAATCTGCCATTGCAGACATCTGCCACAAGTATAGTGACCAGCCAACTGCTATGCTATACTTGCTTGTTCCTCCTGTCTGCAACACGGATAGTTACCAGTATATACTGGTCCCTCCAGAAATCAGGGCAAAACGCCGCATGAACTTGGTTTTTGCATAAGTGGCTACTCATTCAAAAGGTCCAGTACATACTGGAGGCAACAGAGGAACAGGGGACTCATTGCTCCTGCAGACTATTTCATTGCATTCCTAGAGAAATACATGAACAGGAAGCTCAGATTATGGCTTGGATCCATGGGCTGAAGGATTTTCATCCACAGACATTTTGCCACCTCCTGTCCTGCTGCAGTCCCTGAAATGTTGATCCTGGGCAACAGCACTGGGAAGACCACATTTCAGGGTGCAGCAGGAAGGGACAAGTAGGAAGGGACATGCTCTTTGGGCTGAAATCCTCCCTTTCATAAAAATATTCTGGCAGATCCAAGCCTACATTCATTTCTCTATTGCTCTCCCTCCTTTGATTCCTGCCCCTACCCCCCATCTATTTTAGAATGTGACCCTCCCAGATGGGAAACAATATTTATGCAATTCTGTTACTTGCCTGGATCCCTTGAGACAGAATAAGAGATGAACCTAATACATAAGAAGGATGGACTTACTTTCTCTTTCCACAGAAATAACTGTATTGTCAGAGATCATAAAAATACAGCGTATTTTTTATGGTCATGATAAGTAGTCACTGGATAAAATAGTGACTACTGTTATGGTCGAGGAAAGCCCAACCCAAGGCAGTTCATAACCTACTGTTTCAATATACTAATAGCTAAATAGTTGTCTGTATTCATATAATATAAATATAACTGCTGTAATAAAGTAGGTGGTGCTATCTGCCCTCCCCCAACTTTTCAACTGCAAGGCCCACCCAAACCACACAGATAGTTAAGTGTCTAGCTAAAAAAAGGGTTTTATCAGCTACAAGGCCATTTTTATTTGCAACTTACATGCACTATTTCAAAGGCTAAGATTATTTGCAGTACTTCCTAACTTACCTCAGTTAAGTGCAGACAAATGGTGCAGCCCTAATACTAATTTCTACACTTTATTTTCAAACATTAAAATAAACAGCAGCACTTGTGACAACTTCTACTTTCTGTCTTGGGTAGTCTGTAAGTCTCAAAAGTATTTCCAATTTTGAGTCACTGTGGAAACAACATTTACAGTAAATCACTACCCAGCATGCATCACTATGTAGCTTGATGGAGGCATATGTCTGCCAAGTATTGTAAAGATTTACAGTAAGTGATGACCAGTATTTACAACATTCACTGTAAAGGTGCCAGAGACTCAATTGAAAATATAATGTGCAGTCAACAAAACTTAGTCCCAATTTTTTTTTACATTTACAGGAAATCTGATCTTGTTTTGCATGCATGGATCAGAATCTTACATCATATTAGAGGCTCTCACCACAGACTCAAAAACTAAACCCACTTCATCCAACTAGAAAACGTGTCTGGTCTTTAGCTTTTTTTCAGCCATGATACATACCCTGTTCTAGTCTTCTTCTAAGTTACAGTACCCTCTTCATACACTACTGGTCTTCTTGTAAGTTTAAATAGCCTCTTCACACATTACATTTTAGGTGTGTACAGATATATTTTTTCAAACACCTGTTTGTCACATGAACACACCAGCGATCTGACCTGCTGCCATCTCCTTGTTAAGTGTATATTCAATGGAAAATTTAAGTTCATGGCTGTGACGTGCGTGAAGCTATTCTTATACTTCCACTTTTCCTCAAAGTTCCAAAGAGCTCATACGGGACTGCCTGTGGATTCCCATCCAGGCACTGGTTAACTTCACAGCTGTTTCGCTTTGTCAATGCAACAGTACTGGGCTGGCAAAAAATACAGGGGTCCTGTATACCCAGTGGAGCTCTAGTTAGTTAATGTAAGACTTTTACCACAAATTTTAGGCAAGTGAACAAGCAGTCACTAAAGCGTATAGATAGATTTGCATTTCAGAGTGTTTGTGTGTTAAGTGCAATCAAGTAACTTCTGACTTATGGTGACCCTATGAATTAATAACCTCCAAAACATCCTATCATTAATAGCCTTGCTCAGGTCTTGCAAACTGATGGTCATGGTTTCCTCGATTGAATCAAATCATCCCACATTGGGTCTCCCTCGTTCCTGCTGCCTTCAACTTTTCATAGCATTATTGTCTTTTCCAGTGATTCTTGTCTTTAGCGCCTAGGGAGAACTTAGGTTTGATTTGATCTAGAAACCACTTATTTGTCTTTTTGGTGGTCCACGGTATCCATAAAACTCTCCTTCACCACACAATTCAAAGGAATCTGCGGTACTTTCTTGTCAGCTTTCACAACCATACATAGTAATGGGGAATACTATGGCATGAATTAACTTGATCTTGGTTGCCAGCAACACATACTTACATTTAAGAATCTTTTCTAGCTCCTTCGTGGTTGCCTCCCCCCAGTCTCAATCTCCTTCTAGTTTCTTGGTTGCAGTTTCACTTTTGGTTGATGATGTAGCCAAGGAATGGAAAATCTTGAATAATTTTGATTTCTACATTGTCAATCTTAAAGCTAATTCCCCAGTAGTCACTACTTTGGTCGGCAAAGGATGAGATGATTAGACAGTGTTACCAATGCAATGAACATGAAATTGAGTGAACATCAGAGGACAGCAGAAGACAGGAGGGCCTGACGTGACCTGGTCCATGGGGTCGCGAAGAGTCGGGCTTGACTGTGCGACTGAACAACAAACACTACTTTGGTCTTCTTGATGTTCACTGTAATCCTGCTTTGGCACTTGCCACTTCAACCTTCATCAGGAATCATTTCAAGTCTTCACTGTTTTCTGCCAGTAATGTGACATCATCTGCATATCTCAAAGTGTTAATGTTCCTTCCACCAATTTTCACTCCACCTTCAACTAAATTTAATCCAGCTTTCCTTATGATATGTTCTGCATATCAGAGCACCTAAAATAAACTGCACGTGGTCTTTTGTTCGTTTCCCCCCATTTCTCAAGCC
The DNA here is from genome assembly GCF_001447785.1 of Gekko japonicus. Lineage (NCBI taxonomy): Eukaryota > Metazoa > Chordata > Lepidosauria > Squamata > Gekkonidae > Gekko > Gekko japonicus. Next base: position 344,396 of record NW_015165850.1, on the reverse strand, counting down.
TTAAAATTCTCAAAAAGATAGAAATTTAATTTGACGTACAACAAAAGCCACTATGGTTAAGTAAGGCTTGAGGCTTGCAGTTGACAATTGTTCTTTGCAAATTATAATATGCCTGCATGCATAATTACAAACCAAGTGTTACTTCTTCAACAGATAAAGGAACCACATTTGTAATTATTTTCTTACATAACAGTAGATGTAGAATAGGAGGACAATCCAGCAACAGTTACACAGCGGCTCACCCTCGTAACTCATCCTAACTGATTTGGCAATGCCGCACTAAACCGCTAAAGGAGGAAAAAGAATTCCAAAGGAGAAGTACAAACTAGAAGCAGATACCTGCACTGGTCATGCTAGTCCCTGGTCTGTCATTCAAATCAGTTCCCATGTAGCTTGCCTCTGATAGGCTGAATGAGAGCACCTGATGCTCAAAGACATCCTGGTTGTGGAATCATTTTCCAATAGGCCAAGAGAATAATCTGCACAGAGAACGTTTTCCAAAACACAGTTCCAAACCTGGTATTCTGAACTAGTACAAAGGCAGTTTTCAAACTGTCTTTGTACTCCATTTTAGTAACTGGTTGCTAAAGAATTTTTTCCTGTCATTTCAGACAGACCCGTTTTAGTAACCGGCTGCTAGTGGAATTTATTTACCTGTTCATACAAACCCACTTGTGTCGGGTTAGCAAAGCGTGGTTCAGTTGCTTTTGAGGGAAATTGCTTTTTTCCATTTTCAACCCCTTTGCTGAGCTTCTGATTCGCTGTGGTGTGCTATTTAAAATGTCCACAGCACTTCCTACAATGCTTTTCCCCCACCCTTTTTTGCCACGTGATCTTCCTCGGACTTTTTAAAAAATGTTCTAAGTAGAGTACTATAGCACTAAAACGCCATAGCACTTCAGAGCCAGTTTGGTGTAGTGGTTAAGTGTGCGGACTCTAATCTAAGAGAACTGGGATTGATTCCCCACTCCTCCACCTGCAGCTGCTGGATGACCTTGGGCAAGCCATAGTTCTGACAAGAGCTGTCCTTGAAAGGGCAGTTCTTGAAAGAGTTCTCTCAGCCCCACCTACCTCACAGGGTGTCTGTTGTGGGAAGGGGAAGGAGTTTGTAAGCCGCTCTGAGACTCTGAGTGAAGGGCGGGGTATAAATCCAACCATCATCATCATTATCTCCTCCTCCTCTCCTCCTCCTCTTTCTATAGTGGCACCACTGAGATGCATTGACTTCAGTGACTCCATTGAGTCAATGCATCTCAATGGTGCCACTATAGCGCTCATCTTAGAACGTAAAAAAAAGGCTGAGGAAGATTGTGCGGCAAAAAAGGGTGGAGAAAAAAGCGGCACTGCTTAAATTGACCATAGCACTTCAGAGACAGCTCATTTTCAGAAGGAAATTAGCTGTACAAAAAACCCTGTATCATTTTACTCTAAATTGGGCCAACAATAAATAAGATCCGGTTTAGAACAGTAATGTGAAAAGGGCCACAGTTTATTCAAATGTTACTTACAAGAGCTCTGAAAGAATACGGTTAATAAACAAAAAGTGTACTTTACTAATCCAGTATTAAGATCATGCAAGTAAGTTACACAAATAAAAAACCTGAGAGGTCACCTTTGGCATGTCACCAGCTCCCAAGGATAAAAGTCAACAATTTATTATTTCCCCTTGGCAGTAAAAGAACAAAACAGCAGCAAAGACACCAGAGAGAAAGTATCACCCTATCCACTCATTTCATTTTTCCCTGCAACTGGCATAGCAACAAAGTCACAGCATATACTGCAATTTATAAAAAAGTTACAAAGGGTCCACTGCTGCAAAATCGATCTCATTAAGGTTGGGAAAGACCTGTAACCAAAAGTAGGATCATACTGACTCCTCCCCCCCTTCTCCAAATCAATAAAACTACTAGCAAGACAGGCAGAATTTCTGCTCCTCCGGCTGAACTGAATGATGGATTTTTATTTACAGAATGATGCTTCACAGTTCTTCATACAGATGCTTCACGCATGCTGCGAACAGGATGGGGAAATGCATACAAAGATCTCATCTGCGCATGAGGTTTCCATCTAAGAGAGTAGAACTCTGCTTCTGCATGCATAGTGCCCATAGGCAACAGGATAGCAACAATAAATTAAATTTGCAGAATAAAACAAAGATTGGCAAGAAGAGACTAAAAGGGAGAACACTGTAAAAACAGAAGCCAGGCATATAACAAACTTAGCAAATAGGAGGGGTTGATGATATAACACAAAGAGATACTGCACTGAGCTACTCTCCTTCATGCGCTCTTCAAACAGTAGTGAAACATGGAGGAGAAGTACTATAAAGAGGGAGAGGCAAAGTCACAAACGCAAATGTGAAGGGAGAAGGGAGAAGGGAGGAGGCAATTAATCTGTTTACCATTTTGTATATCAAAGCAGTTAATATGTAGACAGTATATTTATTTTCTTCACCTATACCAGGGGTGGCCAAACATGCTTAACGTAAGAGCCACATAAATAAACGTCAGATGTCTGAGAGCTGCAAGACATGAACAAATATAGCCCACACATTTTAATTGAAAAATATGCAAATTTGCATTTTTATCAACATTAAATGAGACTGCCAAAAATAAAAAGGGGTAAAAATAGATATTGATAATGATTAGATGGGGAGGGAGGGGAGAAAGAAAGATAGGTGGAAAGAAAGAAGGTGGAAAGAAAGCAAATAGATGGGGGGGAGGGACAGGTGGAAAGAAAGCAACTTTAAATGCATCTTCCAAAACCCCCATACCAGTTGGATTGGCTTGGAGAATTGATTTAAAGAGATAAATGCCTCCTCCAAGCTGGCCAGCAGGGGAGGTGTCTTTAAGAATGCATTTAAAGTTGCTTTCTTTCCCTGCCCCCCCCCCATCTCAAGCTTACCCAGGGACGGGAACACTGGCTGGGGAAGGGAAGACCGATCGGGGAGGCATGCCTTCCCTTCGCTTACCCAGCCACCCTGCTTGGAGCCATACAATATGTGTGAAATAGCCGCATGTGGCTCCTGAGCCGCAGTTTGGCCACCCCTGACCTATACTCTGCCTTTCTGTCTAACGGGGACCCAAAGCAGCTTATATCTTTCTCCTCTTTTTTTCTTTCCCTTTTTATCCTCACAATAACCCTGTGAACTAGGTAAAACTGAGAGTGTGTGCCTGGCCCCAGGTCACCCAGCATGAAAACCTAGCCCTTCCAGATCCAGAAACATATGTACTAAAGCTATAAAAGATAAGATGTAATGCTGTAACAGAACAGAAATGAAGGAAGACATACACACAACCCAAACACATAGTTGTACAATTCAGGGGTTCCCAAACTTTTTTAAATTGGACCCATTTCTAAACTTCAGAAACAATCCTATGCAGACCCAGTTAAAATAAGCTGAACTTTATTAAACAGGGCTTAGTCCTAGAGAAGTGTTCTTAGGATGGCATCCTTATTGATTGTTCTGGGACTCACTTGCAGCACAACTCCATCCACAACTTGCAACACAACTCCATCGCCAAAATAAAATGCAGGAATCTCACTTCAGTTAACACTGAACACATTTATATTTCATGTTTCATATTTTTGAATACATAGCATAACTGAGCAAGCAAATTTGCCATCAAGCCTCCTGGAGACTCCTCTTCCACCACACCCGATTGTTTCTCCTCCCTCCTGGCCTCTCAACCCAACAAAAAAAGAGTTGCAACCTCTTGGGTTTTGACCCACATAATGGCAAAATCCCCTACAGAAATGAGCTGGTAGAACTGTATCTTGGGTAGAAACTATGTAAAAAGAAAATAAAAATAAGACACGCGTTAACAATTTAAGAGAAAGAGGGGAAATGGATGAAATATAGACTATAGAAATATAGAAAATAAAAATAAGACACGCGTTAACATTTTAAGAGAAAGAGGGGAAATGGATGAAATATAGAATATTCTCCTAGAAAAAAAACCTGAAGGCAGCAAATTTAAAAAAATATAAACCAGTGAAGAAGAAAGCTGATGACTTGTACTACAGAAATCAAGAAATACGTGAAGCTGTACTTTTGACCTTTGAAAAACAAACACCCTGATGCAACAGAGGAACTAAAGAACACGTTGGCATTTAAAAAAAATTAAAAGCATGTTAAAAATGTAAAACCAGAAGAAATATTCAGTAATATTTATAAACATTTTGTTTAAACCCTAAAGATTTGGGGGGGGGGATTAAAAGTGAATATAAAATGGAAATAAGGTAAACAAAGTGCTAAAGAGGAACAGAATACAAAAGCTGAAAGTAATGTATCTCACTGATTTTAATGTAGAAAAACAGTGCAAGTTAGAACAAAAACAAAACTTACACTAATATTAAAAAATAAGATATGGAATCTTGTAAAAAGTTCACAACACAAACTTTGAAGCAGTTTCATCCCCACCCTCAATCTTTAGAAGTCCCTGCTATACAACTAAGCATCCATGAAAACCTTTAGAACAAAGAGTCAAACTCCTGGAAATGTATCCTCTTCCCTTGCAGCGATATTCCACCATTTCATTTTTCTTTCCCTTTTAACAAATTAATTCTTTGGGGGGAGGCTGCAAGATCATCCTTTCAAGGTCAAGAGTGCACATCTTCCCCTTTTAAAAATAAAGGTTGTCCTCCCACAGCAACATTTCCTTGACAATTTTCAGTCTAGTTTCCAGCCTGGTTGTAGAAGAAGAGTAGGTTTTTATACCCCACTTTTCCCTACCCTAAGGAGTCTCAATCGCCTTCCCTTCCTCTCCCCACAACAGGCACTCAGGCCCGTAGCCACAGTGGAGTATCTCAAGGCCACGCCCCTTAATTAACTGCCACACCCCACAAAACCCACTCTCCAAAATTATTATTCTTATTTTTTTCTCTCTCTCTCATCCCCCACACTTCCCTGCCCCATAGGATTTCCCAATGCCCCACCACCCAAAATTTTCTGGGTACACCCCTGCAGGCACTTCGTGAAGTAGGTGGGGCTGAGAAAGTTCTGAGAGGAACATGAGAACAGTTTGTAATGGCAAAAATAACAGACCTGAATCAAAGTGCGCAAATGCAAAACACTAAGTCACATGCAAAATTCATGCGAAAATGGGAACTGGTAATAGTGGTACCCTATCTACTTGCAATTTCTTGCTTTCGAACTGCTAGGTTGGCAGGAGCTGGAACTAGAGACGGGAGCTTACCCCGTCATGCGGCAACCCGGGTCTCGAACTGCTGAACTACCGACCTTCCACAGCCTGCAGTTCAGCGTCTTAACCACTTGAGCCACCACAGCTCCAATAAATTATCTGACAAGACATGAAATAATACCATCTAACGCGCACTATCATAAATGGTTATTTGTCTGAAAACACCAACAAAAAATATAGAAGACTCAATTGAGGGAAAAGGCAAACTAACATACTTAATTCATCCTACCCAATACGAAACCTAGTATCTGGCACATTAGTGATAAATAAGACAGCTATTTGAAAACTGTTAAAATATATGGTAGAGTCATTCTGGTGACTATGTAGATCGCATAACTGTAAGTTTGTAACACTTGGTTCCTATATGTATTTACGTGGAAAAATAAATTTAAAAAAAAAGTTCTGAGAGAACTGTGACTGGCCCAGGGTCACCCAGCAGGCTTCATGTGAAGGAGTAGAGACTCAAACCCTGTTCTCCAGATTAGAGTCCACCACTCTAAACCACTACACCACGCTGGCTCTGTTATAGAACGGAGATGGCATTGGTACAACTGGTGAAGAATCCCCAGCTACAACCGGACAGGAGTAATGCATCCCTTGTTAACGTTATTATATCTCTGAGCCACTGTGACACAATTGACCACGCCACTTTGTTGGAAAATTTGGGAGTGAGGATGTGAAATGTTGACACAGCTGTGAGAGTTTCTGGCTTTTCTATCCAATACGTGGCAGAGAGTTTCCAGCAGGGAGGTTGTTTGTTTAAAACATTTATTAGCTGCCTTTATATCCTGAGGAACTTAAGGCAGCTTACAATGTAAATAAAACAATTAAAAATAATTTCTAATTAAAAGTCCACAATTTAAAATCTCACGGTTGCCATTAAACAAGAATTATATTAGTCAAATGCAGTCCTAAATAAAACTATCTTCAACTGTCTCCTGAAGATTGAAAGTAAGGGGTCCAGGCACACCTCCCTGGAGAGGCTGTTTCATAATTGTGGGGCTGCCAACGAACAGGCCCTGTCTCACGCCCCACCAGACGAGCTTCTTTGATTGTCCACAAATATGTGGACAAGGGGGACCCAATAGATGTTGTTTACCTTGACTTCCAGAAAGCTTTTGATAAAGTTCCTCATCAAAGGCTCCTAAGTAAGCTCAAAAATCACGGGGTAAAAGGACAAGTCCTTTCGTGGATCAAAATCTGGCTAATTATTAGAAAACAGAGAGTGAGTATAAATGGGAAATTTTCTCAGTGGAGGGTGGTAAGCAGTGGGGTACCGCAGGGATTAGTACTGGGTCCGATGCTTTTTAACTTGTTCATTACTGATTTGGAGATGGGAGTAAGCAGTGAAGTGGCTAAATTTGCGGATGATATGAAGTTGTTCAGAGTGGTGAAAACCAGGGAGGATTGTGAGGCACTCCAAAGGGATCTGTCAAAGATGGGCAAGTGGGCGTCAACATGGCAAATGGGGTTCAATGTGGCCAAGTGCAAGGTGATGCACATTGGAGCCAAAAATCCTAAATATAAATACACATTGATGGGGTCCAAACTGGCAGAGTCTGACCAAGAGAGATCTTGGAGTCGTAGTAGATACCTCACTGAAAATGTCGAGACAGTGTGTGACTGCAATAAAAAAAGGCCAATGCTATGCTGGGGATTATTAGGAAGGGTACTGAAAACAGATCAGCCAATATCATAATGCCCCTGTATAAATCAATGGTGTGCGACCTCATTTGGAATACTGTGTGCAATTCTGGTCACCACACCTTAAAAAGGATATTATAGCTTTGGAAAAAGTGCAGAAAAGAGCAACTCGAATGATAAAAGGGTTGGAACACTTTCCCTATGAGGAAAGGTTAAAGCGCTTAGGGCTCTTTAGCTTGGAGAAAAGACGACTGAGGGGTGACATGATCGAGGTTTATAAGATTATGCATGGGAAAGAGCAGGTAAAGAAAGAGGTACTTTTCTCCCTTTCTCACAATACAAGAACCCGTGGGCACTCCATGAAATTGCTGAGCGGTCGGGTTAGAACGGATAAAAGGAAGTACTTATTCACCCAAAGAGTGATTAACACATGGAATTCACTGCCACAGGAAGTGGTGGGTGCTACAAGCATGGACAGCTTCAGCAGTCGGGTTAGAACAGATAAAAGGAAGTACTTCTTCACCCAAAGAGTGATTAACACATGGAATTCACTGCCACAGGAGGTGGTGGCAGCTACAAGCATGGACAGCTTCAAGAGGGAATTAGATAAGCATATGGAGCAGAGGTCCATCGGTGGCTATTAGCCACAAGGTATAGATAGGGACTCCGGGGCAAGTGATGCTCTGTATTTTTGGTGCTGGGGGGGTCAATAGTGTGAGGGCTCCTAGTGTCCTGATCCCACTGCTGGACCTCCTGATATCACCTGGTATTTTGGGCCACTGTGTGACAGAGTGTTGGACTGGATGGGCCATTGGCGTAATCCAACATTAGCTTCTCTTATGTTCTTATTGATGGGACAGTCAGGAGAGCCTCTTCCTGTAATTTTAATTCATGGGAAGAAGCAGGGGTCTTTTGGCACCAGAGCGCACCGGAGCACTGCTCTGGCAGCCCACGGCCTGGTGCAAATGGCAGCGGCGGCAAGCCCTACCCCCAACTCCCTGCGCCGAAGTGCTGCAGCCCGGGGGAGGCCCCTAAGAGCCCCACATCCGGCCTCCCCAGGCACACACCGAAGCGCTGCGGCTGGGGGGAGGCTCGGAGAGCCAAGCATCCGGTTTACCAGGCCCATGCTGAAGTGCTGCGGCCGGGGGGAGGCCCGGAGTGCCCCGCCGCCGGTCCCCCAGGCCCATGCAGAAGCACTGCGGCCGGGGGGGCCCAGGGAGCCCCGCAGCCAGGTCCCCCGGACCCGCACAGAAGCAGTGCGGCTCAGGGGAGGCCTGGAGAGCCCCGCCACCAGCTTCCCCGGACCGCACCTAAGCGGTAAGTAAGGGATCCGTGGGGGTGGCGGAGGCTTGATGGGGGGAAGAGCCTCCCTCCCTTCCTCCATCACTTTGCTGTCTTTCCCTCCTTTCCTTTGCTTTCCCTCCTTTTCTTTCTCTTTCTCTTCTCTTCCTTCCTTCCTCTCTTTTCCTCCTTTCCTTCTCTCTTTCTTTCATTCCCACCTTTCCTTCTCTCCTTTCCCTCCTTCTTTCCTTCTCTCTTTCTTTCTTTCTTTCCTGCCTTCTTCTCTTCTCTTTTTTCCTCCTTTCCCCCTTCTTTCCTTCTCTTTCTTTCCCTCTTTCCTTCTCTCATTTTATCCCCTCTTTCCTTCCTTCCTTCTTTCCTTCTCTTTCTTTCCCTCTTTCCTCCTTCTGTGGCCCAACTCTAGTGAGAAGGGGTTTAAACTTTAAACCCCTTCTCTCTTTACTCACCCCCCCGCCAGCTGGGGAAGGGAAGGGGAGGCTTTTGAAGATGCCTTCCCTCTTTTGCTTCCCCTTCTGACATCACTTCCGGTGATGTCAGGGGGCGTGGCCTTTCCCTCCTTCTTCCCTCCTCTCTCTTTCTTTCCCTCCTTCTTTCCTTCTCTTTCTTTCCCTCTTTCCTTCTCTCTTTTTATCCCCTCTTTTCTTCCCTCGTTCCTCCTTCTGTGGCCCAACTCTAGTGAAAAGGGGTTTAAACTTTAAGCCTCTTCTCTCTTCGCCCCCCCCCCCTTGCAGGCCAGCTGGGGAAGGGAAGGGGAGGCTTTTGAAGATGCCTCCGCCCCCTTTTGCTTCCCCTTCTGACTTCACTTTTGGTGATGTCAGGGGGCATGGCATATGCTAATAGCCTAATAGCTCATTAGCATACTGTATGCTAATGAGCTCCTGCAGCTCTTTTTCTATGAAATGATCCCTGGGCAGAAGCATCTGGGAGAGGTCCTTCAAAATCCCTGTCCCAAACCATGTAGGGATTAAAAGGTTAAAACTAACATCTTGAATTGAACTTGGGTGTCAATTGATAGCCAGTGTAATTGTTTTAGTATCAAGGGCATGTGCTTCCGCTAGCTAGCCCCAAACAGCAATTTAGCCACAGCATTCTGCACTACCTGAAACTTCTGAACAGTCTTCAAGGGTAACTCCGAACAGATTACATTGCAAGAGTCCAATCTAGATGTAACTAAGGCTCGAATCACTGTGGCTAGATCTGACTGGGACCAGGAACAGTCGCAGCTGACGCACCAGCTGAAGCTGAGCAAAAGCACTCTGAGCCACCACAGCCACCTGGTTTTCTGAGATGACTGCTGTGTCAAGCAGCACTCCCAAGGTGAGAACCTGGCCTTTCAAGGGGAAGATAACCGCACTCAAGACAGGAGAGATTTCAAGTCCCCAGACAAGTTCCAATCAACAGCTTGGGAGCTATCTTCCAGACAACCACATGACTCAGCACTTTTGCCTGTATCCAATATTCACATGAAACCACACAATCAGGTAATACATAGTTCAGGCGTGGAGTGTTATTAACATGCTCATGACCCCCCCCCCCCAAGCTGTATCTGGCACTATCTAAGCCTGCAGTCTGGAGCTTGAGTTTGTAGACTATGGTCAAGTGGATGAAGAAAACAAGCTGAAAATAAATCCAGACAAGATGGAGGTAATGCTGAGTGGCCAATATTCTAGAAGGAAAAGATATGCCCATGTTAGATGGGATAAAATTATCATTAGCTCTACGCTCTACCACAACAGCGTTGCTCATTTCAGCAGGGCCTTCTGCAGGTGTCAACCTGCAAATGGGCAAAATCAACAACTGCCTGTACACGTGCCTTCTGCATTGTGGTCTCCAACTTGGGGAATGGTCTACCTGAGAGTCGGGAAGCCTCCCACTCTCCTGGCTTTCCACAAGCTATGCAAGAGGGCTTTTCTACATAAGCAGTAGGGTGGGGTGGAAACTGCCGTCAAGTCACAACTGACATCGCAATTTGGTAGGGTTTTCAAGGCAAGAGACTTCAGAGGAGGTTTGCAATCAGGTAACACTGTACAAAATGATACACAGTTACTTGGACAAAGTATTAGGGACTGTGGTCAACCCAAATCCTATTTCATTGTTTACTGAATGTTCCATCCTGTGGACCATACTGACTCGCTCTGTGTAATCCTCCTTTTTTTTTCTTTTTTTTTTAACCATAATATTTTATTAGGTTTTAACACGACACAGTTCAAATACATACAGGTTCTCAAGAGTCAATGTAACAAAGGCATCCCGAATAGGTCAAACATTGTATAAAATTCCAGCATCTCACAAACGTATATTGGTAAAAGCAAGCTAACTTAATAATAACAATGTGTATTTCGCATTACTAATAGCTTCCCAGTCAAAAGATTCAAACATTAACTTATCAACGATTGGATACCATTTACCGGTTGGGTTTAACAAAACACATTCATTTTGATCATTTGTACTAAAAATTGAAACGGTCTCAAATAAAAAATATTCCCAAACTTTAGATAGCCATAAATTAATTGTCGGAGGACTTTTATCTTTCCATTTTTTGGCAATACTATTCTTTGCAGCCATAAGTAGTATATTCATCAGTTTTCTCTGTTTATTAGGAATCTCACTGTCCGGCCAAAGATTCAATAACATCAATTGGGGGTCTAAGGGAATATCACAACCAGTAAGGAACAAAATTTGAGATCGAACTTTAGACCAAAATTCGGAGATAAATCTACACGTCCACCAGGTATGAAAGTCGCCCTTTCCCCACAGAGCTTCCAACACAGAGGGGAGATCGACACAGACATATGTGAGAGAGTAACCGGAGTTAGATACCAGTGTGACAATACCTTAAAAGAGGTTTCAAGGATTTCTGATGATAGAGTAAAATGTGCTCTCCAAAAAGAGGACCATTGCTCAGCAGTTAACTGAGTATTGAAATCCGCACCCCAAGCTATTTGATAGCTGAGACGAGCATCAGTGTTTTTAGCGCATAGGATCCTATAGATTCTGGAGATAAGCCCCTTCTTTTTGAGGGGGACTGCCAAGATATTTTCAAACTCTGTCAGAGAGGAATTGATAGCATTACTAAAATCTGAGACTTCTAACCAGTGTCTTAATTGGAAATATTCAAACCAATGAACGGAGCTAATGAATTTACTCTCAATTTCAAGTTTAGTCATTAGTTTGCCTTTTCTAATTATATCAATGATTCTAACTATACCTTTTTCCCTCCAGGTGGAGAATGTGTGAGAACTAAGAGCCGGTGAGAAAGCCTTTTGTCCGGTAAAAGTGTATAAAGGTGAGTGCTTGGATACCAGTATTTTCCTAAGTTGAAACCACAGTTTAAGGGTATGAGTTAAAAAGGGATTGTTAATAGCCTTAATCGTTTTAACTGTGTGTGGTGTCCAGAGCAATTCCTGGAATACAAAGTCTGTTTCTGCCTTTTCTTCTAACCAAGCCCAGTCCAAAACTTCAGAGCCGTGATATTGTCGGCAAAGCGAGGCTAAAGTTACTGTCCTATAGTAGCTGAGCAAGTCAGGTGTAGCTAGACCTCCCTCTTTTTTGGATCTACTAAGGGTTGCATGCGGGATACGATGGTGTTTGTACGCCCATATAAAGTCATTGAAGTCTTTCTGCCATCTCCTAATTTGCTGAATAGAAATAGTAATAGGTAACACCCTAAAATAAAAAAGATACTTGGTAGGTAAAATATTTATTTATTTATTATTTAAATTTATACTCCGCCCTCCCCCGTAGGGCTCAGGGCGGGGTATAAATATAAGACCTGATGATGACCGTCCTATCAAAGAAGGATAGCATTTTTGCACTCCATCCTGTTGACCATACTGACTCGCTCTGTGTAATCCTCCTTGAATCCCAGAGAGAAAGGTGGACTAAAAATAACAAAATAAATCTCTTCATAGACAACTGCAACAGCCAATTACGGTTGGGTGAATGGGCCCAAAGGCACTTGGACATGCAGTGCAATGAGACTGTACCAAGGTGAAAGAGCACTAAGGTGATAACAATGGACTATATCAGTTCATATTGCAGGGGAGGGCTAGCCTCATCCAGTCTGGTGGAACAAGGTCCCATCTGAGATCAGGGCCCTGCAGGATCTGCTACAATTCCAAAGGGCCTGCAAAATGAAGCTGTTCCGCCGGGCTTTTAGTTGAGGCAGTGGGCGTCCAAATTCCCATTCTTGCCCTCCCCTGCTGACAGCCCTAGCCTAGTGGTTAGTGGCTTGATACCTCACAACACCACCCAGAAGGTTTATATCCGAGTGTCACTACCAAGGGAACTTTTACTATGGTCTTTTAAAATGAAATTTTGAACTTTTTAAATCTTAAAATTTAAATGCTGAATTTTATGTGTTGTTTTACTGTCACAATATTCTATGTGACCTTGTAAGCTGCCCCAAGCCTGCTCATGGGGAGGGCGGGATATAAATTAAATAAATAACACCTTCAAAGTTGCCCTCCTTTAATAATTCTCTCTAAGTAGAAAACTACCATAACATATGAAGGGCTAAACTACAACCTGTCTCCCTGATATGCTCAATTTTTACTTGTAGGAAGGTTCTACGTGGAAGAGCATTAAGGATGTGATCTCTCTACCTGCATCCTAAAGTAGTACAGTCCATTCATTCTATCATCTCAGAATCTGACCACCTCATTCTGCTGCATGTATAGACAAGCCTTCGTCAATCCTTGATTCGGAACTACTGAGTTTTAATTAAATGATTAAATAGTCAAAGTAGCATAATTAACAGACTTTAAAGAACTCTAATTTTTACACAGCCTATGTGTGTTTCTCTCTGCATTATTTTAATAGGCAACACAAAAAAAACAAAAAAAGCCACAACCTGTTTTTATTTTAGCACATTTCAAGCCCAGGGCTGTATTTAAACTTCAACATGGTTTTTGTCTTTTATTTAGTTTTAATTTAACTATTTGTTTTGTAAGTCACTTTGAGGGCCTGTTTGGTTCAAAGATGACCTTCAAATCTAATTAGGTAGATAAATCCTTTATTATAATATTAAATTTTTCACTTTGCTGTAGCTGGGAAATGTGAATATTTTTCTAATATAAACCAAGATATCCTTTATATATTCAGGTGAGTCTGAAACAAACCAAACCAATTATTTTTAAACATCACTTTGAAAAAAATCATTAAATGTTAGCTTGCTGCTCCTGTGATCCTCTGGTATACATTGGTCTTCATCTGAAACAAAATCAAGTCAATAGTTCAGAGGTGACAAAAATCTAATATGGTGTATGGTCTAGAATGAAACTATCTTTTCTGCCTGATATACTAGAATTGATGTTAGTCGCCAACATGATTATTTGAATACACTACCATGTTAAAAATAGCGAGCACTGACTGTTGGGATGACCAAAAACAGAAGTTTAAATGCTATCTCTGCAGCATGTTGACAATCTGAACTGCTACAAAAAAATTGCAATCCATTAAAATGCTAATGTCACTAATAATTATTCCTACGATGCTAATATCACCAAAATGCTAACATGTAAAAGAATGCTGCCTCTACATTTTATGTAACATCTCTTGTTTCCCTCTCGGTCATATTTTCAACATAACTATGCAAGATGAAATTATGCAATTAATACCACAAATACTGTAGCTTCCTTTGAGCCAAACCAGTATTTGAACAGGGAACCAAGTCCTTTCGTTGGTGCCCATTTTGGTAAGCTACTTGAGAGTGCATAATACAAGCAGAAGTGGGGCAGGATGTTCCATCCCCAGCCTCTGAAATCCAATGTACATCTCACTATAAATATCTTACATTCAGTCCTGGGTCTTTGCTAGACCAACATTCAGGCTCTGCCCTTGCTTATGTAGCCCTTTACTCAAAATTCCTGCTTTCCAGCACTACTTCCCTGCCTTCTGGCACCTCTCTCAACCCCTCTATCCACTTGTCTGGCCTCCTAATCTGCTTACCCATTCCAGCCCCACTTCTAATAGATTTCTCAGTTATGGCCTGAACCGACCGCCACTAACCTGACCCTACAGGAAGCCTACCCTACCATTCTATCTAACGCAATCCCAGCACTGCTGAAACTCACACAGGGGCTCCTATGTACTCAGCCTCCCACTGTCCAGCACTGAACACTTGGAAATTGTTTTACCAGATACACCAGTAGAGAATGCGGCAAACTGCTTTGCTGACAGGAAGATCAAAATGGACACTGGTCCCAGTGACACCCTAAACAAACAGAGAGGCCACAATTCAGGAAGCCTGAAGTGCCCACTCAGGCCTCAACAAATTCAGTAGGACATAGTTGCGCATGACCACACCATTTAAGTTCAAGCCAGCACCAACAACTCAGGGAGTTCCATGTAACTAGCTTGCATGCCTTATATATTATACAACCATCCCTAACATTATTATTATACAGTACCTAACAGCACAGTTTCCCAGTTCATGCCAACTGGGAAAGCAGCACAACTGGACCACCCATAGACAAGATAGGGATTGGTACATAACTTGGGCTATTTCCTAAGTATGCAGAAAAATATGACTTTGTATATTAACCAAAAGAAAAAAGGAACACCTCCCCATCAGTAGGGCGATGCTCCATGAGGCTTGGAATGTTGACAGCTGATGGGGGGGGGGGAGACGAGAACACTAGAGGGAAATACTAAAATGAGCCTGCTCAAGCCCCAGGGCATTTATATAATTGCAGTGGGAGTATTTAGGTACTGGAGGGTTTATCTCCCACTCCAATTCCTTGTTCTCTCTGTAACAAACTTTGTGGTCAAGACAATATCATTAAAGTAGTAAAAAACACTAGGTCAACTCAGGATGTCAGTGTTTGGCATCAGAAAGATGTTCAATCACCTCTTCATTTTTATGTTTTCAATTAAATGGCTTTCTTTTTTGGTTTGCTTGTTTCTTATTCCCAGGATGCCAAAGGAACAACTACTAGCCAGACCCTGTACCCACTGAAATCAGCAAAGCATTCTTCAGACAAATAAATTTTGGGATTGTGGACTGTATGTTTGCCCACCCCTTTTGTTTTTTTAACACCCAACAAGATCAAGAGTTCTTCAGCACTTTCATACATGCTAAATAATGCACTTTCAATCCACTTTCAATGCACTTTAGTGACCATTTGCAAGTGGGTTTTGCCATTTCACAGTAAAATCAAGTTGCAAAGTGCATTGAAAGAGGACTAAAAGTGTATCATTCAACATGTGTGAAAGTACCTCTTGAGAAGTTAAAAACCACCTCTAAGCTGTTTTTATCCATGCTGAGGGGGGAAAGGTGCTTGTATGCTTTTCTCAGGAGGAGAAAAGGGGGGGGGGCATTTTCCAGGAAGAAAAATGGCAGTAGAAGAAAGCGCTGCAGCTTCCTTTTCTTTCCACGCTACTCTCCCACTTGATAAAGTAATCCCAGGAAGCTAAACTTGCAAAAGAAAAGTATATTTTCTGTAACAGAGAAAGAATCTGATCGGTAACTGGACTCTGAGACTTGGAGAGCCATTGCCACTGAGAGAACATAATGCTAGGCTAGAAGGGACCAATGTTCTGATACCATATAAGGTTGCTGCTTTGCATATTCATCACAAATGCCCAAGCCCTCATTTCTACCCACAACACTCAAAATATGCACCATTACTTATGAGTAAGAAGATATCCTTCCCACCTAACAGTTGCCCAACACTAATTCAGAGTTATAACTATTTTCTTGTACTTGTTTTACCAAAATCAACCTAGAGCATGATTTGGAGGAGTCATTTCTCATTACCAAGGAGTAATTTCTCATTATCTGACAAAAATCTATCGAGTTCCTTACCTTCCAAACTAGGACATGTAAAGTTTTCAGAGTTTATTTGAATCAATACAGCAAATCATTTGTCACCTAAGGGAGAGGGTTGAATCTCAATAAATAAGTTGCCTACACTGTCACAGCTAGACTGAGTAACTTTCAGTTCAGCATTTGCCTTTTGGCTCGTATGTTATATACCAAGCCCTAAAACAAATGAACAAACAAACCAATAAACAGTATAAGAAAACACTTCTATCACAGTGACCACCTAATCCTCATCCATTTCCCCAAAAAAGAGCACGTTCAATCTTTATAATAGTTATACGTCTACCACAAGGCAAGTTACACCCTCCACAGCTCTATAGAAAGAGATCTGATAAAGTAAACCAAAACGGAATACCTGCTAAGAGTCAGAAGAACTATTCTTGTAACCGCCTTTCGTTTTACTCTCAGACTGTCAATATATTTATAGACTACCATAAACCCAGCTCCTACTTGACTAGCATGAAGACTGACTAGCATGAATTGGTTATACAATTTTTGAAATTATATCTATATATCTGTGTGTGTGTGTGTGTGTGTGTGTGTATATACACACACACAGATATATAGATATAGATATCTCCCACCGTAACAGCCTTCAGAATCATTTACGTCATATATAACACAATCAATAAATAAAACTCCCCCAAAGGAACAACACTCAAAAACCACAAAACCCAATAAATAGTACATCATTTTCATTATAAAAACAAGATGTTAGATGTTCAATCAGCTTCTTCAAATGCTCATTGGAACATTGCAGAATTCACCATCCTCTGAAGTTCAAATTCAAACTTCTCTTGGAAGGGAATGCCACAATAAGGGTGCCACCACTGAGAAGGCCCTGCCCCCCAGTTTCTCCTCAGACTATGCTAGTAACACCTATGATTTTAAGTATAGTGTTTATCAATTGCCATCTTGACTCTGCAACTCTGAACCTATGACATTGTTACATAAACTGCAGTCATTTGTGTAGATTAAACAAGCATTCTTCAGCAGAAAAACTGATACGGAAAGGATTCCATGAGGACAGGAAGTTTGAAATCACCATCCTAATGGTACTACCAACCATATGTATCTATTTAGAGCCTTCTTTTCCATTGGCTTACACAAAATTCACTTCCACCACAGCCATGTGCTTTGATGGTCCTTTCCACATTTACCTGCCACTTTGGATTTTCTCAGTGTTCGAGTCGAGGCAATTTAAGTCCATGGCAAAACAACATCCAAATAACCCAGGGCAACAGCAGGCTGAAACCAGGCTGACCAGTGCTTGGTAATTAAGGAAGGTAATGTAATGCAGAATGGGGGGAGAAACCAGAATAAAAATAAAATTTTAGTGCAGAATGGGGGGCGGGGGACTGGATTAAAAAGGTTGAATTTGATTTTAGTGCAGAATTGCTTGGAGGACACTGTGGTGGACACGGATTAAACGGAGAGTGCAGAAAGGGTCACTGTCAAACAGCCACTGCCTCACAATCAACAGCTACTTCCAAACTCTTAGGAATGGGGCGAGTAGTTTTTGTTTTCAGAAAGGCTGTTATTTGCCCATGTGTAGAGTGTCGTCGTTCCCCAACAGACACATGCTGTTTTGTCAAAAACAGCCAACCTAAGAAGAGAGTTCAGCTGAATATTTGCTGGGTACTTTTCCCTTCTGAAAACAGACAGTAGAAGCACAAACTCAGTTCACTTGGATAGAAGTGGCATCAAAACAGACACTGACTTAACACACATCAAAGAGGTGGCCCTACATACAGCTGCATAATCAAGGGTGACCTGATGCTTGGATGACCTCTGACAAATCAAACACCAGAGATAGACTTTATATATCACCATACATTATTACAAATACAATGACCCCATACAAAACGGGGTCAGTCTCAGTTACAGGCCATCACAGTGAGAAAGAAAGTAATGTATAGGCATCCATGGACTGGCCCTGAGAAGGCACACTTTTGATCACTCTTGAAATTAACAAATTTCTGAATTTCTCACCTTTCCTTCTATTTTGGAATGAGAGACATTCTCAAGTGCTATAATGACAGTATAGCACCATGATCCCCAACTTGACTTGAGCCTGTGGGCGCCTTTAGAATTCAGGCACAGTACAGTGGGTGCAGCCACAAAATGGATGCCACTGCTTACCTTCAGTCACACAGAGATCTTTGTGTTCTGGTGGCATCTGCTGCCAAAGCAACATTTTAAAAAATCTGCATAGCCAATCAAATCTCCAGTGGCCAATCAGGAACCATGCTGGGCAAAAGCCCCACCGGGCCTTGCCCCCTTTCTATAACCTTTTGGCAGGAATCAGGAAAGGTGGTGGTTGGGAGCCACAGCACCCACAGGCACCATGCTGGGGGACCCCTGGTGCAGCACGCGACACAGCACGATCTTTCTCACATGTTCACTCAGAAGCATGTTTCATGTTTCAACCAGTGCTATTTTAATGTTGAGATGTATTTTATTGAACTTTTATTGTTGGATATTTTATTGTAAACCGCAGTACAAAATGTAACACATAATAAATAAAACAGTATAAAAATGTAACTTCACTGCAATTTCCATCTCCTCTTCATAGTCCCCATAAGACCTGCAGCTCTTTGGGCAAGAACAGGCATAAGCAGGGGTCATTTCCTGCGGGAGCACACAGGAGCGGAGCTCCAGCAGTTAGGAGCCCAGGGGGTGGGCACATGCAACAAGCCCCGCCCCCTACTCCCAGCAGCCCTCAGATGGGCCACGAGGAGCAAGAAGCAGCCAGGTAAGTTGCAAAGCCACCCCCCTGGCCCACCTTCAGGGGCAAGCTCTCCCTCCTTTGTGAGGACAGATCTGCACGTTCCCCCCCCCCCAATAGCTAGCAATCCAAAACAGTCCAGTGGAGCCTGAGTGGTGGGTGTTGCCTTCTGACACACTTCTGGTGATGTCAGGGGGCGTGGCATATGCAAATAAGTTATGCTAATAAGTTATGCTAATGAGCTCCTGCACCTCTTTTTCTACGAAATGACCCTTGGGCATAAGCATGGTATTCATGTTTGATTATCATGGAATTATTCTACCCAATTAACTAAAGCAAGTTTTCCTGGAAGCAGACAAGGTATGTGGGCATACATCTGGTAATTTTTAATTACGTGTAGCAAATAGTACAAATCCCCTTCCCCTGGGCTCAAATAATAGGCAAAGATGCAAATGGATGAATGTTATAGACCACTGCAGACAGCCCCATACCAACATGACCATTTTACAGCTGCAACACAATCCTTCTCCCCACCTTAATACATCCAAATGTAATAAACCTGTAAAAATATGCTACAGAACTAAAAAAAAAATCCGTAATTTGTTTTGTCAAACATATAGTATCTCAGGAATCAAATCCATTGTTTCCTTGTACTTTAAATATAAAAATGGTTGTGGAGCTCACAACAGATTCAATACAGATTCCCTGTAGATGCACAGTAATGTATGATTTTTGTTATAAATGACTCAGAGGGAGGCAATTAAAAACAGTGTACAGAATTCCTACATTAAAACATATGAATTGCTTTCCCAAATAAGGAAAAAATATATAGTACTTGCTGGCACCCAAGTCATATGTCCCAAGATTACAAAGGAATGAGCTAGCCACACTTCTGACGTAGAATTTTTATTTATTTATTTATTTATTGTTAACATTTTTACCCCGCCCTCCCTGCGAGCGGGGTATGTGACAAAACGGGACAAAACGGGACAGACACTATTGTTTATCTGTACATGCCAATTCACAGGAAAGTTAAGTCCGATGAATGATACATTACTAAATTCACACAAGTTTGATGAATTTTAAACCAATGAAGTGACGACCCATCCCCACAAGGGAACTGTATCAAACGTTCAGGCCTTCCAAGCATCCTGAGAAGCTTGAGGTGTGCTTAAGGATGCTTCACACATCTTCCACCAGGCCTTCAGTTAAGGAGGCTTGGCACCCAACGCACTAAGGCCCTGTGCCCAATATCACCACCGACAGCCTGAGCTTCGCTGCTTCTAACATCAAATCCCGACTACATTTACTAGAATGTTCATGCTACTCTGCTTTCACCATTGACATTTAAATTGTTTACTAGCATCTTATGTTGTGTTTTTAAGCTTTTACCTATATTGTTTTAGCTAAGGCATTTTATGTAAGCCACCCTGAGCCTGCTTCAGCGGGGAGGGCAGGGTATAAATCAAATAAATAAATAAAATTATTCCCTACATTAAGCCCTCCTCAGATATTAGAAAAATGTGCAAATTCAAGACAACTTTGGGAAAGGTTTAATGTTTTTTAAAAGTCAAGTGCAACAACTCAAGTATTCATGGAACTCAGGCCCTGGAACCTGGAAATTCTGCCCCTAATTCAAGATCTGTGAAGGCAGGTTGTAGTTATTAAGGTGGACCCAGCTATTCTGCTCATCTGAATATCTGAAAATCTGAAGCCTTCTTCCAACTTCAGCAGCTCTTCTGATGGATCCAGTTAAGGGGAAGGCTTCAGGCTTTGCTGAGCAAAATGGCTGGATCCACCTCACTGGTATTCAGGAGTGAAAGACTGCACTCTGCACATGTGCAGAGGCACTCTTAATATTTAGTGCTTTACAACCCAGTCCTATGCATGTTTACTCAAAATAAGTCCTGCTGTATTATGCAAAGGTCCACAGGACTGCAACCTTTTGAGTGTTCACATGCATGAACTCAGCATAATGAACCTGGAAGATTATGATGAACCTTTCAACCATTATTATCCCCAGTGTACATGAGCAGGACTGAAGCTGAAGACAGCAGCTTATCTAGGGCCACACGGTTCAGTTCATAACAGGTGATATATGAACCAGACATTCCTGACTCACTCGGCTATCCACTGTGCTACCACCAGTTCTCATCTTGTCTCTGTTATGGCTCGGCACATTCCAAGGATGAGCATCACGGCCAACCCTGGCAGCTTCCTGGCACACACACATGGAGGGAGGCATTAAAAAATGCACATCTTTCAAGCTTCACAGTAGTGTAAAGTCTCCAGAATCTGGCTGGCGGGCATCTCCATGGTCAGTGCGCACAGCTACCAGATATACTGCTTTGTATCTTTCCAAGTACCATCAGTTCCAATGAAATCTGTTAGTGCAGGGGAAACTGCCCACTCCACATGGAGAGCCATCACACACCAGCATATGGAGGCCTCCACCTTGTGGCTGTGATATATGTGCCTGCTCTAAAACTATCCAGAAATTACCACGATGCGCATCTTTTATTTTCATTTCTTCTTAAGAATGTGAAAATGTACTTTCAATGCACTTTGCAACTGGATTTTACTGTGTGAAATGGCAAGATCCACTTGCAAATGGTTGCTGAAGTGGATTGAAACTGCATTATTTAGCATGTGTGACAGCGCCCTGGAGTCTCTTACATGGTACAAAGCACTTTACAGATATTATCTCATCATTTTTACAGCTTTGCCACAAAACACACCAATATTATCATCCCCATTGTAGCACAAGAGTGGCTGTGAGATAGTTGCTTGTTGAAGGCCACCTAGTGACCAACACAAAAGTGGGACTTCTACACGGCGGGGACATACTTTTGGCCACACCTTTTCTATGTTCAGTCCCCTTTACAGTGGTCAACAGAAAGCTTGTCCTTCAACAGTGCAGTGGACCAATTGCAGATACATGGATCTCACCCAGTTGGCTTCCAAGCATGCTGGAATTCATTCAGCAGTCTGGATCCAATGGGTGAGAGCCAACTTCACAATGCTTGTCAGAAAAGTAAAATTCGGACTGAGCCCAAACACACCAGTATTTTAACTAGGGCTCTGTGTCACCTGATAAAAGAATTATTAGTTGATTTAATCATGTGATTCTGAGTCAATTAAAATTTTCATGAGAATAAAAACAAGATTATTGAAGGAAAACAGCACACTTTAATTTTAGATGAGGCATGGACATTAACATAGTCGGCCCCATTTAGGGAATAACATTCCCTCCAATGTGCTAGAAAAAAGCGAATAACTCTTCCAACATGTTACCAAGCTGCCCATTTTTTTGCAAGTGCAGTTATTTAAAAATAACAAATACATATGCCTGATTAATCTGGGGCAACTTTTTAGACGTTTACTATAAAATTTTTGATCAATTAATCAATCAGTGCAGCAACCCTAATTTTAAACTCTAACTGTAGAAGTGAAGACTCCACCGATTTTTTTAAAAAAGATAACACAGGCTCTGTTCCTGCGACCTATGAAACCATCTTTCCTGTCTCTCAAAGCAGGCAATACTTTCAAAACTGGCGTTTCTATCTCCCAATCCAGCTTTTTATTTTTTTTCCAAATATATAGCATTATTTTCCTGGTTTTCAGTGACTGAAAAGCGTCTGACTCATCTCTGTAAAAAGTGCATCCATCTTACTTTAAGTGTCTCTGGTAAATGCTAAGAAGACGCCATGGGGAAGCATGGGTGTACGGACTTAGGGAGGGGCCAAGATGCAAATCTCTCGCTTTCTAATTTCCCACCGACTACAAGCAGGTATGGCAGCGTGTTATCAAGTGTCAGATCCACGCATATGTTAACTTGCCACAACGCACGCAGGCTTTTCAACTAGACATGCACAGGCAGCAGTACATGTCGCCCCCCCCCCCCCGCGTGTGCCCCCCCCCCCCCCCAAGCTTGCAGCTCAAGGCTGTTCGCTTGCCTTTGATTCAAATTTGACGAGCCACGAAGGCCTGGCACCTTAAACAAACACCAAACGTCGGACGTACAACTGCCAGTCTCAATGCCGTGCTCTTTTCCTGCTGGGATATCTTGCAGCAAGAGGGAGGAGGCAGGGAGGGCCTCGCCTACTCAGCCCTACATACCGAAAGTGAGAGAACTACAAACTTAAAAAAAAAAAAAAAAACTTGAGTTTTTATCTAATGCAAGAATGGAAGTTGTTAAAATTTCCCTACCTGGTACAAGTCTGCAACAAGTGCATGCAGGGTCCCAGGTCAGTGCGGGCGCAATTTTTCTTTCTTTTTTACACCGACAGGGCAATTGCAATTTTAATTTATCGCCCGTGCTGCTATTTACTCGGTCCTATTTTACATACAGTACAACTCATCCAGTAAACAAATATCGCTCCGCCAGGAAATAGACGTGCGCCCCCCGTCACAGCCCCCTCATGCAATGTAACCTCCCCTCAGAGATTGTACATGGGGGACGAAGGGGAGGGGTGGAAATAACTAACCTCCACCCTTTTCGAGCCCGCGCCAGGAAAACCTCAAGGTAGCCGGACTTACCTTGTGAATGAAATTCTGAGCACGCCTCCTGGTAAGGGGGCTCTACCCCCCCCCTCCTTCCCTTGATCGCTGCTGCAAAATCCCAGTGTCAGCAAAACGCTGTCAAATTATTTTCGTGCAAACCCGGGAAGGGGGGTAGAGAGAGAGAGAAGCAGAAGCAAAAAAAAGGGGAGGAGGCTAAAGAAGAAAACTGGATCCCTCCGCCGAGATGAGTCTGGTCCTGAGTTTGCAAACCAGGAAGTAAGGTGTCGGTACCGCCAGTGGAGCTCCGAAGCCCTCCCGAGGGTGGCTAGTAGTGTCACACGCGACCTGCCGGTTTTTTTGCACGGGGCAGCCGCCAAGTCAGTCTCCGCTAATGAGTCGCAGCTTCGCGCTGGGGTTCAGAGGCGGGCTTCGGAGCACGCCCTTACCTTCCCCCTCTAAAGACTGTCGATTCGGTGCAGGTAATGGAGCCCTCATCTTTATGGAGCTCCAACCTGACAGCGGCCCCGGGCCAGATCTGCCGTGGGCAGCACACCATTTGCCTTGGGGAGACCACGTCGCATAGGGGCAATGAGATGTCCCCGGTGATAACAGCGCTGCTCAAGGCTGGGTGCGTGTGCAAGGGACTGCATGCATGGCGCGCTGGTTTTCCCCTTGAAACTCCAAAGCGCTGGGGTGGGGTGCATATTCTGCGTTGCGTTTCTGCGAAGGAGTTTGGGGGGGGGGTGCTTTCATTTGAGGGCAGCCCGCGGAAAACCTATACAGCCTGATCCTACGCATGTTTACTCGGAAGTAACGGCCACTGGATAGACCACGGGGCTTAATCCTTGGCAAGGGTCACGGGTTGCACCGTTAAAAGCGACGTCGCCCGCCCCCTGCAAAAGCTTTGCATTTCCAGAGGAGTGAGACCGGCGAATCCTTTGGCTGTGATCCTATGCACACTTGTCTGGAAGTAAGACTTGACTTCCGAGTAAACATGCATGGGATCGGACAGCAAGGGCTATCTTTCCGGATATGTTTGCTGTGGTTTTCTGCTGTCGCCTCCCCATAAAGGACGACGAGATCATGAAAACGGAGAACTGCTTTGCAAAAGGGTGTGGGCTACTGTACTGTATGCGTTCTCCTTCCTCCCACAACGCCATGACTGCAAAACGTGGGGAGGTGGGTGGGGGACTCCTCCTGGGAGTGCCCCCAACTGGCTTTTGATTGGTGCAGCGCTCAGACGTGAGCCCACTGGCTCGTCTCAGCCCTCCCTCCTCCGAACACTTCTCAGAAAAGAAACTTGCAGTATTCGTCGCAATCAGACGCCTCTCCATTTTTCTTCCGTTAAAGTATTCGCAGGTAATCCAGCCATAACTGTGGAGAAGCACGCACCTCTGTCCCAAATTAAAGCTGATGACCTTTTCCCCCCCTTACAATGTTCCCTTTCCACACTGGGTGAGAAACAGCATTTCAGCCGGCCTGGTGAAGCCGCCCCCCCCCCCCCATCATCAGCTGGCTGGAGAAGGGTACACAAGTTCAGTTTGAGTTTCTCAGAGGTCTGTCAGAGACAGGTGAAGGGAAAGCTGTCAACACTGGGTTACTTACTACCATGCATTCACACACACGCCCTCTGGAATCAAGGGCCACATCAGCAGAAGAGAAGGGACAGTTCCAGTGGTGATGGAGGCCAAGGAATCCTTGAAGGGTGGCTACTGGGCAGCAGCAGTAGTAGTGCAAGATGACACTGAGGGAGGATCTGTCATAGAAAGGGCCAGTGACAAGAAGAAGGCAATGGTAAACCACTGACCTTGCAAATCAAGCCTGAACTTACTGTAGGAGCTAAAGTGACCAAACTGAGGCTATTGTACTTTGTTGATATTCTAAGACCAGAGTCACTGGAAAAGACAATGATGCTAGGAAAAGTTGAAGGCAGCAGGAAGAGGAAGACGCAACATAAGACTCAATCAAGGAAGCCACTGCTCTCAGTTTGCAAGACAGGAACAAGACCGTTAATGGTCGGACCTTTTTTGCCATCAAGTCGCAGCTGACTTATGGTGACCCCCGTGGGGTTTTCGAGGCAAGAACCATTCAGAGGTGGTTTGCCATTGCCTGGCTCTTTGCCATTGCCTTGGTGGTCTCTTATCCAAATACTAGCCAGGGCTGACCCTGGTTAGCTTCCATGACCTGATGCGACTGGGC
Organism: Gekko japonicus; assembly: GCF_001447785.1. Taxonomy (NCBI): domain Eukaryota; kingdom Metazoa; phylum Chordata; class Lepidosauria; order Squamata; family Gekkonidae; genus Gekko; species Gekko japonicus. The sequence goes on along the minus strand of NW_015165850.1, from coordinate 318,991 downwards.
TATCCTGATCAGGGCATATTATTAAATAGATGTGCTTGGACTGCTGTACAGTAAGCTCATGAGTAGTGTTAACAGGTTTCAATCTGCATACTGTATTAATTGCTTGATGACTTACAAGTGGTGGCTTGCCAGTGGTGGTAGACCTCACAGTCCTAACACCACAGGCAGAACCTTCACATACTTTCATATGAACTCAGATGCAATACTGTACAATAGACTCCTTTTATACGTGCAGCAGTATGGTAATAAAGTGAGGTACACATTTGACAGATATATAAGTGTTGTTGTATTATTGATGAAACGGTCCAGCAGAAGTTTGTTGCCTTTTCCTGTGAAGTTTCTGAAGGAGAGTGGATGCAGCAGGAA